>NC_064818.1:42048651-42178909 GCF_023721935.1 Panthera uncia
AGAGAGAGAGGGAGACACAGAATCGGAAACAGGCTCCAGGCTCCGAGCCATCAGCCCAGAGCCTGACGCGGGGCTCGAACTCACGGACCGCGAGATCGTGACCTGGGTGAAGTCGGACGCTTAACCGACTGCGCCACCCAGGCGCCCCAGTTCTCAGTTTTTAAAAGTCTCTTATGCTTTGGCTCTCTCCCACTCTAACCTCTTTTTTTTTTTTTTTTTTTTTTTTTTCCTTCCCCTAACCCAAAGGCAAGGGAATTAAAAGCAAAAGTGAATTACTGGGACCTTATGAAGATTAAAAGCTTCTGCACAGCAAAGGAAACTACCAACAAAACTAAAAGGCCACCAACGGAATGGGAAAAGATATTTGCAAATGACATATCAGACAAAGGGCTAGTATCCAAAATCTATAAAGAGCTCACCAAACTGCACACCCAAAAAACAACCCAGTGAAGAAATGGGCAGAAAACATGAATAGACACTTCTCTAAAGAAGACATCCGGATGGCCAACAGGCACATGAAAAGATGTTTAACGTCGCTCCTTATCAGGGAAATACAAATCAAAACCACACTCAGATATCACCTCACGCCAGTCAGATTGCAACAATCTTTGAGGGGACCTAGGAAAAACCTCTTTCCCCAGATGCTGCCAGCCTCCAGGCACTAGTCATAGGATGGCCATAGAGAAAGCAGCCCAGGATGCTGAGCCTCTTGGGGCTGTCTGGGGTATAGCTTCATGACCCAGTCTGTACTACAAATTGGGTATGGCTGGCACGTAAGCCTTCATTTCTTTCCTTTTCTCTCTCTTTCTCTCCTTTTCCACTCCCCACTCCTCTCCTTTACTTTTCTTTTTCTTCCCTAACTGCCTTTCCTCATGCATTCAAGATCCTAGGGTTACCTAGAAAAATAATGATATGGTAGATGGTCAACAAGTTGATTGACTGAGAAACATTAGACACAAGATTTAGGTAACGCAATCTGGGGCCATTAGGAAAGGCATCACAGAATATGTCACTTATGGAGTGAGTCTTGAAGAATGATTAAAAATCTTCCAAGCAGGGTGGAAGGGGATGATGGCAATGGTAAGGATGTGGAGATAAACTCTCTCCAAAGCAGAGTGAACAGCATGTATAGAATCAGAGTTGTGAAACATTACAGGTTTAAAACAGTCTCACTCAAGGCAGCACCGCACTCCATGAGCCGGTAGCCCCGTGAAGCAGTCATCCAGTGTCATGGAATCCATATTAAGCCTGGAAGTTGGTGAAGAACACTGACCTATTTTTAGCAGGACAAGATTAGAACCTAGAGCCTGGTAGGATCTTTCTTGGTCTTCTAAATCCTGTGTTGGAGAGTCTTGCTTTACGCTGGATGCATGAGAATGCTGGGCAATCCCACATAAAAGGAGGAAACTGGGTAATATTTAGACAAGCATCCCAAATGGTCCCCACACCAGTACATGGCCCTGGGCAAGCTACTTTACTTTTCCCTGCCTGGGTTTATAAAATGGGATGATAATCACATTATCTTTATCAGAGGTCTTTTGGGAGATGAAATGAAAGGTGAAATGCACTAAGCTTTTGCGCAGTGTTTGAAATACAACAAGGGATCCCTGGATATTCAATAGCATTATTTTTGTTTCATAGTTCAACAAAAAATTGCAAAGTTTACAGTCATGGAAAAACCATAATTCTAACATATGTTTCACAATTTATGCTGCAGACTTACTGTTCTTTTAACAATTCCATAGTATTTCCAAGTGTTATGTTTGCCCCTCTGGGTTTTAGCTTGGGATGGTAAGGGGGAATCATTCACTTGGCTTCCCATTTTCTTAATATAGCATGAATGGCCTGAAGATCATGTTTGGTCTAATGTATCATGTAATCAGTGTTTTAGTTCTTCACAAAATGAAATGTTAATGCTTGAAGGATCATTTACATATGGCCTACTAGTTATTTAAGAAAACAGCAATTAAACATGTTGAGATAATTAACAGTGTGCACACGGTTAACAATGCTTTTTCTATGCTAGACATTAATGGAGTAGATGCCAAATAAATGTAATCCCACACTTCAGTTAGGATTTCTTTGTTAATCATATTAATTTACAAATTTAAACCAACCATCACATTCATTCGAAAAAAATCAGGTCTTTTAAAAGTTGAAATAATTAAAGGGGGTCTCAGCTCTCAGGACAGAGTGTAACAGATTAGCTTTATTTTCTGTCCCCACCAGAGGACAGTGTAATTAAGGACAAGAAATAACCTGCTCCACTGGAGGCCTGTCCACAATGGACTCATCCAACTCTTTTGCACGCATAATTTGTTTTCAAGCTAACTCGCCTCCTGGTATCCAACAAAATGGAATTGTTTTGCAGCTGTGATTCGTGTGCTCTTCCCTGGATCTGAGTCCTGCATTGACCCCAAAATACGGATTCTAAATAGAGCACAGGGAGACATGAAGGGGAATGAGCATACTCACAGGCCAGCACCTTGGCTGCCGGGCTCAAGGTCACAGACCTAGCAAACCGAAGGGACTCCCTATTTAACTCATATTCAAGGTGACATTTCACAAGCCCAGGACTGTTCCCAAGATTATCACAGCCTATTTCGGAGGGTAGTGACTCAGCCACCACTGCAACTGGGGCATCTGAGAACGCATGTCCCCCTCATGTCTGCTGAGCCACTAACACATAAGACAGCCCCATTGAGGGGCGGCCTGATCCAGGCAAAACTGTGGACTGATCATTCCTACCACTTAGTATCTGGTGGTCTTGGGCAAGATAATATGCCTCAGTGTTTCTAAACTTATAAAATGGGGATCATATGTTATTATCTCCTTCAGGGAGTTATTTTGGGGATTGAAATGAAATAATCCCTTGACTGTTAATTCCCTTCCACTCATTTTGAATGTCTTTTAAGCCCTCAGTATTCAGGCAGCTGCAGAAGGAAAATTTAACTTGAAAGGGAGGGGTGGAGGGAGGAAAGAGAAACAAACTTTAAATTCTGGAGTTGACTGCTACATGGATCTATAGTCACCAACGTTAAGAGGCTTTGGCTGTATGGATATGTCAGGCTATAAAGGTACCAGGAAATATAAGGAAAGTGAATAGTGCAAGTGATGGTTGGAATCTGGGTATGATTTCCAGGATATTTTCATGGAAAGGGGCCATGGCAGAGAAGGAAATTATCGTTGAGTGATTATATCAAACTTGACTCTAAGTCTGACATTTTACACACACACTTTCTTTCACACAGTTGGCGAGATGCAAGGCTCTAATTTGAACCTATGTCTTAGTCTCTGATTTTAGAATCCTAGTATCAGGACCTTCAGCTTCCAGCCTAGCCTCCCTTCACCTGTTGGGACCATTCACATCCTGAGGAATGGACTCTCCATTTGGCTGGTTCTCAGCTCTGCCAGCCCACAACATGTTCTTGGGTGTCCCCAAGTCACAAGGCTCCAGAGAGAAACAGATTGTCACCCTGAGTGAGGAGATGGGACGTGACCCATACACAGAGCCCCTACACTTGGGCTGTTTCCATAATTTGGCTATTGTAGAGAATACTGCTGTAAACATCAGGGAGCATTGTATCTCTTTGAATGAGCGGTTTTGTATCCTTTGGGTGAATACCTAGTAGTGCAATTGCTGGATCACAGGGTAGTTCTATGTTTACCTTTTCGAGGAACCTCCATAGTGTTTTCCAGAGTTATGTGCCAGAGCCCCTATGCCCTATGCATTTCAGTCCTATCCTCTTTACAGCATGCTGCCTCATTAGAAATATAGTTGGGCTCAGGAACTCTAATTTTGTGTTGGAAGCACTTCTGGCTTCGAGCCCAAAATCGCATAAGTTCCTCTCCTGATGCTCCACAAACAATATTAATTTGAGATTTTGTATCTAAAATAACTTTTTTGGGGGGGGGGGCGCCTGGGTGGCTCGTTGGTTAAGCGTCTGACTTCGGCTCAGGTCATGATCTCGTGGTCTGTGAGTTTGAGCCCCACGTCGGGCTCTGTGCTGACAGCTAAGAGCCTGGAGCCTGTTTCAGATTCTGCGTCTCCCTCTCTCTTTGGCCCTCCCCCACTCATGCTCTGTCTCTCTCTGTCTCAAAAATAAATAAATGTTAAAAAAAAAAAAATTAAAAAAATAACTTTTTTTTTTTTTTACAAATTTGTGTCCTAAAAATGAAGCAGGATTTCAAAATCTTCATGTTTTTTTTTATTTTTTAATATATGAAATTTACTGTCAAATTGGTTTCCATACAACACCCAGTGCTCATCCCAAAAGGTGCCCTCCTCAATACCCATCACCCACCCTGCCCTCCCTCCCACCCCCCATCAACCCTCAGTTTGTTCTCAGTTTTTAACAGTCTCTTATGCTTTGGCTCTCTCCCACTCTAACCTCTTTTTTTTTTTTCTTCCCCTCCCCCATGGGTTTCTGTTAAGTTTCTCAGGATCCACATAAGAGTGAAAACATATGGTATCTGTCTTTCTCTGTATGGCTTATTTCACTTAGCATCACACTCTCCAGTTCCATCCACGTTGCTACAAAGGGCCATACTTCATTCTTTCTCATTGCCACGTAGTACTCCATTGTGTATATAAACCACAATTTCTTTATCCATTCATCAGTTGATGGACACTTAGGCTCTTTCCATAATTTGGCTATTGTTGAAAGTGCTGCTATAAACATTGGGGTACAAGTGCCCCTATAAAATCTTCATGTTTTTAGGCCTTTGCCCTACTTCTTCCCTATGCTTCATTAGTGACCCCTTGTACCTTCTCACCATCCTGACCTGGTTATTATTAATTATTCAATAATTATCCCAATAATTACCTCCTCTAGGAGCCTTCCCTGACTATGCTTTTCCTCAGTTTGTGGTTCCGTAAAGGAACCATCTTCCCTTATGGGGCCTCCATTATCATCATCACCCTGAGCATTACCTGTCCTTTTGAGCCTTTGCACTGCTCAGTATACAAAATACCTCCAGGTAGACACTGTTTCTTGGTCTCTGTACCCTAATACTCCCCTACCATGCCCAGAACTAAATAGGTTTGCTGAATAAGTTGTCACAGTCAATGTTATCAAGATGTTGCGGTTCCATGGAATCTAAACATGTCTTCAGCAGTTCACACAAGAAATTGTTGGAGGACGGGATGCCTGGTGGCTCAGTCAGTTAAGCCTCCGACTTCAGCTCGGGTCATGATCTCATGGTCTGTGATTTCAAGCCCCACATCTGGCTCTGTGCTGGCAGCTCAGAGCCTGGAGCCTGCTTCGGATTCTGTCTCTCCCTCTCTCTCGGCCCCTCACTCACTCATACTCCACCTCTCTCTCTCAAAAATAAATAAACAAAAAAAATTAAACAAAAAGAAATTGTTGGAGGAATCCTAGCCCATCTTCATTAGGATGTGCACAAATACTGTGCTCTCTTGAAAGAGAATGAGATCTATTTAGGGCAAGCAGTTTAACCCAGTTTCCTTCACTAAGTTCATTTGTAGCCACAGGAGTTAAAGAGTAAGGTTAGAAATTGTCCCATAGTTTAATCAATGCAAGAACTAATCTTGGCAATTCATACTAAAGAAACCACCTGTTCATTAGTGGCCTTTTGTTGGGACTTTGTTACAGTTCAGTCTGAAAGTGAAATTTTCCTTTCATTCCTAACTTCTGTTCCTCAGCATTTAGGTGTGCGGTGGAGTAGAACCTCTCAAACTCCCATATGTCTAAGAATCACCTACTTAATCCAATTAAAATAGATAGAAGATATGAACAGACATTTTTCCAAAGAAGACATATAGATGGCCAAGAGACACATGAAAAGATGCTCAACATCACTCATCATCAGGGAAATACAAATCAAAAGTACAATGAGATACCACCTTACATCTGTCAGAATGGCTAAAATCAACAACACAAGAAATAACGGGTGTTGGTGAGGATGCAGAGAAAGGGAAACCTTCTTACACCGTTGGTGGGAATGTGAACAGGTGCAACTACTCTGGAAAACAGTATGGAGATTCCTCAAAAAGGTAAAAATAGAACTACCCTATGATCCAGCAATTGCACTACTAGGTATTTACCCAAAGGATACAAAACCACTAATTCAAAGAGATACATGCCCCCTGATGTTTACAGCAGTATTCTCTACAATAGCCAAAATATGGAAACAGCTCAAGTGTCCATCAACTAATGAATGGAATGCACCACACACACACACACACACACACACACACTGGAATATTACTCAGCCGTAAAAAGAATGAAATCTTGGGGTGCCTGGGTGGCTCGGTTGAGCATCCCAATTCAGCTCAGGTCATGATCTCACACTCTGTGAGTTCGAGCCCTGCGTCAGGCTCTTTGCTGACAGCTCAGAGCCTGGAGCCTGCTTTGAATTCTGTGCCTCTCTCTCTGCCCTTCCCCTGCTCATGCTCTGTCTCTCTCTGTCTCAAAAATAAATAAAAGCATTAAAAAAATTTAAAAAAAAGAATGAAATCTTGCTGTCTCCAATGACATGAATGGAGCTTCAGAGTTTTATGCTAAGTGAAATAAGTCAATCAGAGAAAGACAAATACCGTATGATTTCACTCATTTGTGAAATTAAAAACAGGACAAGCAAGCAAGGGGAAACAAGAGAGATTGAGGCAAATCGAGAAACAGATTCTTAACTATAGGGAACAAATAGATGGTTACCAGAGGGGAGGTTGGTGGGGGAATGGGTGAAATAGGTGCTGGGGATTAAGGAGTGCACTTGTGGTGATGAGCACCCAGTGATGTATGGTGTTGAATCACTATTTTGTACACCTGTGAGTAATATTACACTGTATGTTAACTAACTGGAATTCAAATAAAAACTTTAAAAAATGTTTTAAGAAATAAATGGACATTATACATATAAAAAAGAATCACCTATTTAGCATATTGCTAAAATGCTGATTCTGAGTCAGAAGTTTTAGAATGGGTTCTGAGATCTGGAAAATTCAGTAGGCTTCCAAGTTAAGTACCGATGTTGCCGGTCAAAACTTTGAGTAGCAAGGGGGTAAAGATGTAATTTTCTGCTTCAGCTGTGCAGTCACCTCACCTGGGAAGTTTTTTTGTTTTTGTTTTTTTAAACTTTTTTAATGTTTATTTATTTTTGAGAGAGAGAGAGAGAGAGAGAGAGAGGCAGCGAGAGAGGGAGACAGAATCCGAAGCAGGCTCCAGGCTCTGAGCTGTCAGGACAGAGCCTGATGCAGGGCTCAAACCCACAAACTGTGAGATCATGACCTGAGCCAAAGTCAGAAGCTTACCCAACTGAGCCGCCCAGGTGCCCCTCACCTGGGAAGTCTTATAAACAGACCAGTTCCTGAGCCCCACCTCAGACCATTTCAATCAGAATATGGATGAGGCCTGGTAATGGTATTTTGTGAAATGTGTCCTGGAGGTTTCAGTGGGCAGCCAAGGTCGAGAATGTTGACCAAAATCAGTGGTTCTCACAACACTCTCTAACAAGTGGACTTGTTAGAAATGCAAAATTTAGAAAAACAAATTGCGGTACATCCAACGAGTGGTAGCTTACTCAGCAACAAAAAGGAATGAACTACTGATGCATGCTGCAGCGTGGATGGACCTCAAAAATATTACACTAAGTGAACGAAAGTAGACGCAAAAGACCACATACTACGTGATTCCAGAATAGACAAATCTATAGGGACGGAAAGTGGATTAGTGGTTGCTGGGGACTGGGAGTGGGAAGTGGCAGTGACAGAAAACTGGCATTAAGGATCTTCCTGGAGCGACAGAAATGTTCTAAAGTGAGACTGTGCTGATGGTTGTACAAGTGGGTCAAGTTATTAAAAATCATTGAATGGTACACTAAAAATGGTTGAATTTTATGGTATGTAAAGTATATCATAATGAAGCTGTTACAAAGAAAAAAAGAACTGCAAGTTCTCTGGCTGCCACCCCACTCCCCAACCTATGAAGGTGAAGACTGGAGTGGGGCCCAAGAATGTGGTTTCACAAGCCCTCCTGGCAACACTAAAGTGCACTCACATTTGAAAATCCCCAGTCTAGGGTGGGAGGGGCTTGAGAGCAGCCTGCTGCTGGGATAGGGGTCCTCGTAGGAGTTTTAGGCTAGAACCTCCGGGAAACCATTCTGGGGAATCACAGAATGGAAGCAAAACAGTACTGAGGAAGTCATGGCGTAAAAATTTTTGGTAATTGGAGGAAAAAGCCCATGTTCCACATCTCAACTTGCACTATTTATGACTGCATGAACCTGGGAAAATTATCTGCCTTTCTCAGCCTCAATAGCCCGATATGTTAGTGGGAATGAAAATTTGTACTTCTTGGGGCGCCCGGGTGGCTGTCGGTTAAGTGTCGACTTCAGCTCAGGTCATGATCTCATGGGTCATGGGTTCAAGCCCCATGTCGGGTTCTGTGCTGTCAGAGCATAGACTGCTTGGGATTTTCTCTCTCCTTCTCTCTCAACCCCTCCCTCACTCCTGCTGTCTTTCTCAAAATAAATAAACTTAAATTTTTTTTTTTAATTAAAAAATGTACTTCTCAAGGTTGCTGTGCACATAAAATCAGAGGACAAACATGAAAGCTGTTTACCAGTAGTAGAGTCATATGAGGCACTGGTACATAGACATTGAGGAGAATAATAGATATGGGTCCATTTCTCCTTCATATAAACTGCTACAATCCTTCTAAACTGCTATAATCCTTCTAAACTGCTACAAAGCCTTCTAAAAGACTTATTCTGGGGGTGCCTGGGTGGCTCAGTCGGTTAAGCATCCGACTTCAGCTCAGGTCATGATCTCACAGTCTGTGAGTTCGAGCCCCGCGTCGGGCTCCGACTTCAGCTCAGGTCATGATCTCACAGTCTGTGAGTTCGAGCCCCGCGTCGGGCTCTGTGCTGACAGCGCACAACCTGGAGCCTGCTTCTGATTCTGTGTCTGCTTCTCTCTCTCTACCCCTCCCCCGCTCATGCTCTGTGTCTCTCTCTGTCAAAAATAAATAAACATTGGGGCGCCTGGGTGGCTCAGTCGGTTAAGCGTCCGACTTCAGCTCAGGTCACGATCTCGCGGTCCGTGAGTTCGAGCCCCGCGCGGGCTCTGGGCTGATGGCTCAGAGCCTGGAGCCTGCTTCCGATTCTGTGTCTCCCTCTCTCTCTGCCCCTCCCCCATTCATGCTCTGTCTCTCTCTGTCTCAAAAATAAATAAATGTTAAAAAAATAAATAAATAAATAAATAAACATTAAAAAAATTTAAAAAAAATAAAAAGCTCATTCTGGAATTTTCTGTTGCATTGGGGAAGCTTCGTGTTGCTATATTTAGAAGGTTATTATTCCAGGACATGCATATTCTTCTGGAATCTTTTTTGCCTCGGGGTCTTACTTATTTAAGACTGCTTATTTTCAAGTTGTAAGTATCTGCTACTTGGAAAAAGCTTCAGGACAATGCCCTGGATTCAGTTTCATCCTCTTTGTTATCACGAGAACAGAAATAGTACTTGTACTGGGGAAATTGTCACCTCTGAAACAGTTCTCATCCCTATATTGGAATTAAGGAATTGCTCTTTGCACTCCCTGACCTAGTAAGTAGACTAAATGTCACAAGAGATGAGAACACACTTGTCCCCCAAAGCTGCCCATTAAGTGTGCTAAGAGAATTTTGAAAAGTTTAGCTCCAGTGAGACAACAAGAAGCAAATAGAAACAGCCTTCCATGGAATGTATTTTAGGGTGACATATAACACTTTATGCCAATTGGAGCTCAAGTCCAATAATCAACTAATCATTGGTAATTCAGATATGAATCAAGCTAATTTTCAGCAAACAGCCCTTCTGATGGTCCCGCTGAATTGCAGGCATAGGTGTTTATGATGAGCAGCATTTAGACCCAGGCGAAAAGTAAAGACCCGTGCTGTAGGGCAGTGGACTGGGACACAATACTAAATCCTCAATTATCTTCTGGTGCCCCTACCCACCTTAGCAAGCCCACAAAAAGGACAAGCCACTGTCTTCTTCCTTGAAGCTGTGTCATGTCCTTGAAAGGTAGTAATTTAAATTGCCTCTGTCTTCTACTTGTTCAGTTAAGGCAATGATCAGTTAGTGATTCAAATGGAAGAGATTTCATCCCAGCCAATATAATTTGTCTGCCATTTACATCCACTATAAACTTCTTTAAGAAGTGTCTGTGTCGTATCCACAGATGCGTCCTATCCAGGGAAGTTTGCGAACTGCAGCAGAGCACTAAGCATTTAACATGTTCTATTAATAGTTAATATCCACACTGCTCCTGTAAGGGAGGAGTATAAATTGTCATCTGGAATTTTTCAGGATGCACAAGGTAGAATTGGGGCACGAACCCATGCATTTCAAACTCCAAAGTCCATATTGTGCATTTGGTCCCTCTTTGCCTCATCTTGTATTTATACCTAGAAATGGGCAGCAGGTTTGATGCACTAGAACTTGACCCTCTGGTTCATCTCCTAGTTTCTGGGATATCTGGGACAATGGAGGCTTCTAGACTTCCATGTCCATTCAGTGACAAGGGAACAAGTCCACACTCCCTGCTTACTGTTTTCTGAGGCTTCCCTGATCGTTGGAGCCAAAGCCATCTCTCCCAAAACCTCGAAGTCCAGTTCTGCCCATAAGCTCTTTAAACATCTTGCTCATCCTGTCTCTAACAGTAAAAATCCCTGGTACAACAAGCGAGGAATTGCTTGAAATTCCAATTAAGCCAAGTCTTACCCAAGTCTTTTCCATTATCTCAGTAAGCTGCTTTCTACATTAATAGGCTCCCCTTAATTAATTCTTCTTGCTGGACTGTGGACATGCGATGCTTTATTATGACCTGCGAATTCAAAAGCAAGGAACTAAAGTGTAGATAAGCAGTGCGCTCAACTTCTTCCATCAAATCAGAGCAGTTTCATATTGCCTTGTTTCTCACGTCTCAAAAAAAAAAAAAAAAAAAAAAAAAAAAAAAGGCACTTCTGCAGAGAAAGCCAGGGAAGACTCAGGAAAGAGCTCTCTTTGGTCTTTGGTACAAATGATGGCATCTTCTGGGGGTGCTGCGTATACACCTGTGCCACGCCCTCCTCTAGATGGGAAGCTGGGCCAGGAGGAGGATGATTCTCTGACACATTTCTTGCCCAGAAGTGAGTACACACGAAGGGTTTGTTTTTTTTTTTTTTTTGCATGAATAAACGCATAGTGGTGACAATTTTTGTATGCTGCTTTCTGACATCTTATTGTAAGATACCCACCTGCCTGGGGTTGAGTCATGTAGAGCCCACCGTACAAGGTAGACATCCAGTCTTGGCGTCTGCTCCATTTTGTCAGCCTCCCAGCTAGCCAAAGACCTGGTTTCAGGGGCTCAATCTCCTTCCAGGGAAATCTACTGAATTTCCTGAATTTACTGAATGATACTGAGGTTGTGGATTTCCACCCAGCTTAACCCAATCTTGTTCGATGACAAATTAAGGGCTGAGAAAGTTGAGTTATTCCCACAAGGCATCTAGCACTTACCCTGGTTCTCCGTGGGTTTTGTGTTTCTCTGTTCCCCTGATGTTTGTTTGATTGTCTATTTCACTCTGAGTTCATCTGCACACAGGCTTATTTTTGTGGTTTTATTTTGATTTTAGCCAAATTCCCCAGGATTTACTGCAATCCTTGGGTTAAAAGAAAAATCCCCTCAAACTTTGCAATGTTTCCCCTTCATGCGGCTGTGGCTCTGGTGCCAGATTTGCCCAGACTTTAGTATTCTATTGGGCAGAGAACCCAAAGCAAGTGGCCTCAGATTTGGAGTGGATCGGGATCCGTGGGGTGCAGGGCTCCGGCTGAATGTGGGTGCCCACAGGGTCAGAAAATGGTGGTGGTGCTGCCAGAGGAGAAAGAGCCACCTCCGTTCAGTCTGACAACAGATGTAGATTTTAGCTTTGATAAAATACACACCACATCTGCAAATGTATCTACCTCCCCCAAAGTATCTATTTCTCTTTCTGTGGCTCAGGCACCGGGCTGGAGAGGCAGGGTCCTCCCTTTTTGTGTTCTATTGCTCGCCAGGCAGGATGGGCTGGCAACCGAATATAGGGTTGAGTTGTTATGGTTCCATCTATTTCTCCAGAGTGTGTGGAATGACAGTTTCAGTTTTGATGAAGAAGACATTCTGAAAGTATTTCTAATTGCTTTTATTGAAAGGGATAAAAAGAAACAACTCTAGCAGATAAAGTGAGATGGCTCCTGGGAATAATATCTGCCTCCCAAGATTATGCTTGATTTATGGTTTTGCGTGACTGTATGCTAGAGTTCCACCTCTACTTCTCTCTAAAAGCTATTTCTTTCTCTTCATCCCCACTGATATATTGTTTTCCTTCAAACAAGGGTATTTCCTCATAGGGACCATCACAGCTGCCTGCTACCCCACCCACTGCCCTCCCAGCTCCATGGAGCCCTTAAAACAACCTTTCTAAAATATGAAACTTCCCCGGAAGGAAACCCTACCATGGTTCCCCAGCTTTCTCTTCAGGATGGAGACCATGTGGCCATGTCGTGGAGCAGTGACCGTGAATGAGTTGCCACCATGAGGCGAGCATCCGTGAGCTGGCCACCAGCACATGGCCACTCTCCAGCCACTCTAAATCCCCTCATCTAGTCTATGACTTTTGCTTAATGTGTATTGGCTTCCTCAGCATCTATGTGGGTTCTGATCCCTAACATTTACTTAGGAATGTTTGGGATGAATTCATCTATCCCACCATTACTTAAGGAGATCTGCTTTAGTTCAGATAATGTCCTAGGCACTGAAAATACAGCCATGAACCAAAGAGAGCTCACTGACCTCACAGAGCTCACCTAGAAAATGAGGGAGGGCAAGGCCACATAAAGTATTTAGGAAGTCCTCCTCCTTGGGCAAAGACCTGGGAATGGTGAGGAAACAAGTCTTTCACAACTCTGGTTAAATAGCCCATTAGGTGGAGAGCAGAGCCAGTGCCTTCCTGCAGGCACAGCCATGCTTGTGAAGTTCTGGGAAGAGTGAGGGACTGGTGTGGCTGAGGAGTAGAGCTGTAGAAGGAGGAGGATACAATAAAGTCAGAGAGGAGTAGAGGAGGCATGAGGACAAATGCAAGAAGTTTGGATTTTATTCTCAATAAGATGAAAAAACCATCAGAGGATTTTAAACAAAGAAGCAACATGACCTGACTTAGGTTTTCTAGGGATGGTGTAGGCTGTTATATGAACACTGAGAAGACCGAAAGACAAAGAAAGTATTGGGGAGGGCAATGGGAGACTGTGAGATGAGGGTGGCCATTGCACAGGTGGTAACTGAATTCTGGGTACCTTCTGAAGGTAAAGCTAACTGGACTTGTTTATACACTGAATGGGTGGCAGAAAGAAAGCGAAGAGTTTAGGAAACAAGGGTGGCTCCAAAATCTTGGCCTGGATAATTGCAGTAATGGAATGGCCAGTCACAGAGATGGTGAACACTCAGGGACTAGGGAGGAGAGGAAATCAGGTGTGTTCTTAAAGTGCTAGTGTGTGGTCGACTCTCTTCTCTACCTGTAGGCCAACCCTCACCATCATCGTCTCTTTGGGCTACTCTACCTATGAGGTTATTCATTATGTAGAGCTCAAATAGGCTCTTGGAGCTTCTGCCCACTGACCCCAATTCAAGTTCAGCCATGTGAGTTATCTAAGTCATGGTCCATTGTCAGTGATTATGTCCCTCATGAGGTTTCCCTTCAGACCAGGACTGCCATCCTCAGTCCTGTCACCCCTTTTCAGCCCTTTGCTCACCTCAGCTTCTTCCCTTTGAATACTTCTTGTTTGTCTATATTCCCTTTAAAAACTGGCATTCAGGGGGAACAAAAACTACCAGGTGGAGTTGAGAAGAGAATTCTAGAAAGACTCACCTCTCATGCTATAATCTTTACTCTTTCTTCCTACAGTCATGGGTTGCATTACCTGCAATCACATCTTCTTTCCATTGCTGCTTGACAACCTACGCAATGTTGACCACAGGTCTCACACTGGACCACTGCTAGAGCCTCCCAGCCAACATGGGTACTCTTGTCCCTCCACACTGAGCTTTCTCCACACAGTCACCAGGGTGAACCAGATCCTGTGTTATTCTGAAAAGCTTCCTATAAAATTGGAATCAAAACTAAACTCTTTGCACTGGCCATAGTCTCCTACCACATTGAGTACCTCCCAACCACCATTGTCTCCTTTCCCTTCTTGCAACACACCTAGCCACTGCCCCCACCCCTCCCAGACTTGAGACCTACTGTTCCCTTGGGTCCTATACTTTTCTCTCAATACCTTCCATGGGTGATTTATCCATCTTCTAGACAGATTCAATCTCACCTTCACTCTGGAGAGTGAGTGGAAGGCTGTTGGGCACATTATAGTGTGATTGTGAATGCCAAAGACATTTACCTCGCATATTTACCAAAAAGTAGGTCAGCTAGATTATTTTGTGTTGGCCTTCTGCAATTAATTTGTACTTTAAAAAAATCTTAAGATTAAAGACATAGACTCTTTGCCTGTCTTACAATGTTGTTTCATTCTCGGCTTACTTCTGTAATTGAGTTATAGTGAGTTTCTTCCTATGTGATTTTTCCATTTTTATTTGGTAAAATCTATTAATGGATTCTGTCTTTGATGTTATTCTTAGAGGGTTTTCTCAGCCTGACATTTAACATATATTGGCCATTATTTAGTTGTATTCATGCTTTTATTTATCACCTAACTCATAACCTATCAGAAAATTTTGGGTGTATGTTATGGAGTGAGCATCTAAATGATATTTGATTTTAACAACAAGCAATCTTTTCCCCTGTGACAACAAACAAACAAAAATTTCTTTATCATAATTACATTATCTAAATACTGTGTTGAATGTCTTTGGGGTTTCCTTTATTGCTTGTTATTGTCTTTCCCTCTCTTGGTTACTACCTATTTTTTGTAACCAACTCTTTTTTTAATGTTTATTTATTAGAGAGAGAGAGAGAGAGAGAGAGAGAACAAGTGGGGAGAGGCAGAAAGAGAGGGAGACAGAAAATCCCAAACAGGCTCCTCACTGTCAGTACAGAGCCCGATGCGGGGCTTGAACTCACAAACCATAAGATCATAACCTGAGCCAAAATCAAGAGTCTGATACTTAACTGACTGAGCCACCCAGGTGCCCTGGTTACTGCCTATTTTTATTAGTTACTGGTCTCAAAACATATAATATATGGTACAATCCTGTGACCTTGAGATGATAACCTAATCACTCTGAACCTCAGTATTTTTTGTGAAATGAAGATAATAGTATATACCTCATAGGCTACTTATGAGGATTACATTATATAATGCATGTAAAGTGTATTTTCTTCAGTAAAAATGTATGCTTTTGCTCAGAAGAATTCTGAAGACTACTTACTAAATTTTTATAATATAGATAAACATTCTATATATACTAGATACTGGATATCATATATATAAGATACAGGAAAGGGATTTCTTTCATCTTTTCCAAGTGGTTGATTCGGAATTGTTGGATAAATCTCTAAATGTAATTATATGTAAAGTAGCTTTCTTAGATAATTTCACCATATCTAAATTTGTTGAATAGATTGTTTTGCCTTGCCAGGTAGTTAATTGCTGGTTCCTCTTCCGTTTTCCTGTATGTATGTCATATTTCTTTTTCCTGGCTGCTTGCACTGGCTGTAGCAATGTTAAGTAACAGCAGTGCACCCGAGACCCGTTGGGGCTCTAGTGGCACTGGCACTAATATATCATTTATGCATAATGCTGGCTACTGATTTCAAACTGAAGACTTTTTTCTTATCTTCCTGGTGGTCTATATTAAAATAATATATTGGATGCAAGTTTTCATCAAATACCTTTTCCGCTTCCCTTTCTGATAATCATATTGGACTTCCCCACCCCCCATCCTACTGTTTCTAGAATTGAATGAGAGTTTATTTTTCAGTTCTTTTTTTTATTTCTAACAGCACATTGTATAAGCATATGAATTTCCTTGAGACTAGGTTGGTGTGAGATAATCTGAACTGTAATGATCACTTGACACTAATTTTGACAGAATCTTTCATTTCGTTCTCTGTATCAACCAAAATTAAAAATTAAAAACTAATTGGAGATTTTTGCTTATTCCTGTTATTTAGGAATCTAAAATCTATTGTTTTTATAATTATAATTATTAAGTGGGTATTGTGTCAAAGGTTGTTACTTAATATTAGCTATTTGGTTTGTTTGCCCTGTAATTAGTCAATTATAACTAGTAGAATTTCTACTCTTGAGATCAACAAACTTCTCTTTATTTTTAGTATTAGATATGGTCTTCCTGTGTAAATATTACACTGGCATCAAAAAATGCATCTTCCCAAAAAAAAGTGTATCTCTGTAGATATTTCTTATAGTTACATATTTGATATATACATAGCACTGAAACATTAAGGGGGGAAAACTATATCACTTTTAAAAATTTTGTCATCTGAGTGTGTCAAACACCAAAATTTGTATTTTGGACTTTTATTATGATTACGATGTTGTCCATTTCTCCTTATATTTCTAATAGTTTTTTTCTTTATATTTTTCGATGTTTTGCTATTCATTTTATGAATGCCTTCATTGTGGATGATCTATTTTAAAATATAAAATAACACTGTTGGTATCCTTTTATGCTTTTGCCCTTCCATTCTCTTTTGTCTGTTATTAATTTTGCTACATCTGTTTTCTGCATTTTCATTTGCCTGATCTATGGCTGCTTTTCCCTCTTACAATTTCCCCCCAGCTTTATTGAGGTGTAATTGGCAAATAAAATTGTAAGATATGTGATGTGTGCAACATGATGATTTGGTATACATGTGGATGTGCAAGGATTCCCCCATCAAGGTAATTAACACATCCATCACCTGACATATTTACCTCTTTTTTTTTTTTTTTGATGAGAACATTTAAGTTTTACTCTTCTTAGCAAGTTTAATTATACGATAAAGTGTTATCATGCACAGTCACTGTGTTATACCTTAGATTCTCAGACCTTATTCATCCTATAGCTGAAGGTTAGTGCCATTTTACCAACCTCTCCCCCCACGTCCCCCACCCCCAGCTCCTGGCAACCACTTTTCTACTCTCTGTCCCTTCTGTAGTTTATGTTTCAGGCTTATCTGTTTGCAGATGCCTTACATTCTAGTTTGTTTGTATTGGACCCTACCTGAGACATTACTTTTCAATAATTTGCATTATTTTTATAGCTAATATATTTTTGGCTTACTTAAACTTTCTTATAATTCCTTACTGTCACTTTCCTTTTTCCTTTTTCTTTTCCTCCTTGATTTTTTTTCTAAGTGATCTTGAAGTTGTAGCTTTTGTGCTTAAATAAAAACCACACTGAGCATTCTATTCCATTAAATAAAAACCTACTTTATCCAGGCAGTGGGTCAATGTCATGGCTGGGGATTTGACAATGGCCACAGAACTATGTGATAAGGACCTCCCTTATCATCCACTGTAGCCACCAAAAATGATCCTCACAAGACTAAGAGGATGCTTTTCATGTTCATCCTCACTTCTTAACCATCCTCTGCTACCCTATTCTGTCGTGTGTGCCAGGTCACATAAATTCGTTATTATTTTAATGTCTTATTTTAAAAAAACTAAACCTACACAAAAGTTACATAAGACTAGCACCATGGACATCCACCTACTCTTTACCTAGATTGGCCAAGTGGCAACATTTTCCACATTTGCAGTGTGAGTATGTGCATTGAATCATTTGATATGTGGTAATTATAATGACCCTACATCCCTAATACTTTAGCACAAATTTCCTAAGAACAAGGGTGTTCCTTTATAGAACCACAGCACAATTACCAAACAATAAAAATTTAATATTGGTAGATTGTTATCACCTAATATACAGCCTATGTGTGCATGTTACTAATCTTAATAATGTTTTAGAGCAAACTGTTTTCCTCTGGTAGGCACCACCTTAGCCAACTGACGAAAGGTAACATCACCCACGTTGGGACACAACCATATTACGTGCCTCTTGATATGATGCACTGAAAAGGATGCAATGTCACTTCAGTGGTATTCTTGCCAAGAATGCATAACCTGAATCTGATCATGGGGAAACAGCAGACAAACCCAAGTAGAATTAAATTCTTACACTATAACTGGCTTCCACTCTTTACAGATGTCAAGGTTAAGAAACAAAGGAAGGGTGAAGAACTAATCCTGATTAAAGGTGAAGCACTAATCCTGGTTAAAATCCTGACAACTGAATGCAGTGCATAACCCTAGATAGAGATAAACAAGCTCTAAAGCAGGGGTTGTTGGCAAACTATTTCTGTAAAGAGCCTGATAATAAATATTTTAGTCTTTATGGACCATATGGTCTCTGTTGCAACTACTCAATGCCATGGTTGTAATGCGAAAGCTGCCATAGACAACATGTAAACAAATGGGCATGCTCTTACTACAATAAAACTTTACTTATGGAAACAGATGGCAGGTGGGCTGTAGTTCACAGATACTACCTCTAAAGGGCATTGGGACAATTAGCAAAATTTGCATATGGATAGAGGATCAGATAATATTTTTGTTTTGTTTTGTCAATGTTAAATTTCCTAAAATTGATAACTATGTGATGGTTATGTAAGAGAATGTCCTTCTTCTTAGGAGATACGCATACATATATATACACATATAAATAGAGAGACAGAGGGAATATTATGTATGGATAGGTAGATAGATAGATCTTTATCTGATCTAATCACCTTCTTTTTCTGATTCAGGCTCTAATCCAGGGTCATGCCTTTCATTCTGTCTCATTTAGTGGGGAACAATTTCTCCTCTTTTCTCGCTTTCATGGTGTTGATATTTTTGAAGAGTCAAGCTGGGCTTTCTTAGTAACATATCCCTCAATCTGTGTTTGTCTCAGGATTAGATTCACACTGTGAGTTTTGGTAGAACTACTATAAAAGTGATATTCTGTCTCACTCAGTACATCCCATCAGAGGCTCATGATGCCAATTTATTCCATGGTTAGTGATGTTAGTTAGCATTGGTCACTTGGTAAACATGGGTTTTCCAGATTTCTCCACTGTAAAGGTAACTTGGTTCATCACTCTCAATTTATTATTTTCTAACTTATTGAAACAGCCTTCATAGTGAAATCTGACATCTTCCTCTCTTCATAGGAGCCATCATTTTCCGCATTTTATACACTTACAAAAAAGAGTAATCTGCATTGTACTGGTGACCTTTGAACTCAGTAGATGCTTGTGAAATCTTCTTGTAAAAGTCGACATTTGTTTCTGTCACATGAAAAATCCTTTCCATTATATTTGCACATAACAGTGCGACACAGAGACTGGGCCTCTTCATCATGTGGGGGGAAGGGGGCTTACAGAGACCCAGTGTGTTTAAGACCACACTCTTCGATTTAAAGGTTATTGTGCAAATACCAAATAACTACCACAGTTGGGTGTGGGGTGGTGGCTTTGAATCATAGACCTTTCAGGGTTTTTATGATTTGCATTACTATAGTTGGAAAGTTTTATTAAAAGTTATACATTATAATAACCTAGATTTTTAAAAACATGAATATGGATCTTGCGATATTGATGTAGCAGCTACATGGCGAATTAAGAGTTCAGAAAATAAAAAATCCCAAATTTAAGAATTTGAATGTTTCAAATGATTTTTAGAACTGAAAAGGTATAGGTTTAATTATGAATGTGGCCCACCAAAATGATTTTCTTTGCTTTAGTGGCACAGCTCAGGGGCGACTGGCAAGGAAGCCAGGACCCCAGGGACATTTATTTAGGTAGACGTCATGCACATTCACATCTGCCATCAGGTCCACTTCAACAACTGGGCATCGTGGCACAGTGACGGGCATGTGATGGGTTACGTGTAAAGTGGATACATGAACACTTGAATTAAAAGAAGAGAAGGAGGAAGTTTTCAATCCAAGTGGAGAAATGAGGTTAGCAGTGTGGACATATCCTTTGTGAGGAATGAGGCAAGCATGACATGCTTACCTGTAATGGAAAATGCCAGGCACCTCACAAAGCCAGTGGATTAAGAGAATTTTCAAGCATGACACATTGGAGCTGAAGCAGGAAATCATTTGGGGTTCCTTCGCCTTGATGGATGGGACCATGTAGTACATTTTGGCTTTGAAAACAAATATACCCAGAAGAATGAAAGGGAGGCAATTGCTGAGAGTAAACTCAAAAACCACCATTCTCCCAATTATCTTCGGAAGAGATAAAGATTTATTGAAGGATGTTTGTTCAGGATGATCAATGACTTCCTGTCTGGCTCTAGGTACCCAGCAGAAAATTTTCATTTTCTATGGTGAGTAGAGGACACCAATTTATCTCTCTTTCAGAGGTTATTCTTGACTGAAGGTGCAGAGAGTGCGCACACCTAACTTAGGCTCTTCCATCACTATCTTCATAGAAAGGGATTCGATAAATCCACTTTAGGAAAATATCCAGCAGTGAATTTGCTTCATACAGGACGTTTTAGTGGTCATTCCTCTCAGACGTGGGTCCCAGATCCCGTGGGCAGAAATGAGTGTTGTAGGAGTAGGGAAGGGTGCGGTGGTACAGCCAGAGCACACAGTTGCTTGTTGCGCTCTGAGGTCTGTGGGACAGCATCCGTGTTGAGCCAAATTTAACCTGAGAAGTTCAGAGCCACTCCAGCAAGAGCCAGGGAACCAGAATGTCAAGCTGGAGCTAATTTGTGAGACAGGGGGAGGGTGAAGTGAGGCTGTTCCTTCTGCTTTTGTTGGTCAGGAGTATACTGATTGGCTTTCACGCCACGAGCACTGCTCATCCCCCAAATGTCCCCCATTACCTGCAGCCCACAGAAGCCAAACCCATTCTTGGGCTGGTCACTGTGGGCTTGGGAGGAGGCAGAGGCTTTTGGCAATAACTCATGGTAGGAAATGGAAAAGATTTTCCAGCATGATGCTCCTGATGGTAATGGGGATCCCTGCTCCCTCGAGAGCCTGTACCACTTTCTCTTTCCTGTCTATCCATCCACCTAAACTATCCTTCCTTCCTCAGAGACCACACTGCCCTATAAAAGCTGTCCTGGGTATCTGCCACTATCCTCCATGTATGTGAACTGCTTCTAACCTAATTTTCCATCTGAGTTAACAAGACCAAGCGAGGTGAAGCAATTTGACCTTGATCCCCAGTGAGCCTGTGACTGAGTCTACATTTAGAAGAGAACTCGCCCCTCTCCTCCCAGAGCTGCTCACAACTGCCACTGTGTCCATAAGCCTTTCAGCTGCACTTAGATGTGGTCTAGATTAATACCCACTTAAGCACCAGATGGATGTTTGCCAATCCAGATCAGTTGGCAGACCACTCTGAAAAGTTCTTCACTCTTCCTAAGTACTTATCCATCCTTCCATCAATCCAGCAAGCAACTTCGTAAATTAGTAAGAAACAATTTTCCAAAGGGCACCCTTGTCTTCCAATCATTCTTCTTAGCACCTCTATCACTGCAGAACATTTGCACGTTTTTTTTTTTTTTTTTTTTTAAAGAAGCATGAAGAGGCAGCCATGAGAACCTTCAGAGGAACTTTCTTATTGCCTGGGATATGTTATTTTCTAGCTTCTTATTCTATTCTTTCTTTTAAAAATTAATTTCTTCATAAAAAGCAGCAAAACTATCTATAATCTGATGAATTGAAATAGTTTCCTCATTACTAATGAAATCAATTTTTAGAACTAGCATTCAATTTGGCAGTTTTAATTATGGACATATTTCCAAATCTGATCAGAGTATCCAACATCTATTGGACTGTGGCTTTATGTTTTATTCCAGGAAGGAAAATGTCTGCTTTCGGTTTGCCCAGAGTACTTGTTTAGCATAATGATAACCAAGAGCATTGGATTGGTGAAGGACACGGATAATTCAGACAGATGGGGACCTGGCCTTGAAGGGCTTTAGAGGTGCAGGAAGACACAAGCATGGCTGCAGACAAACAGGGCACAGGACAGCAGGGTAGGGTTTATTGTGGGAGAAAAGGATGGAAATGAGACAGCCTCATGGATGCTAGAAAGCAAAGGTGAGGGGAGCTCTGTAGAAGATTTTGTTTAAATCCCCCTCCCACTGCAGCTCTGAGTGTGGAAAAATCAGCAGGGATGGGAAGCATGTAGCATGTGTGGAGCATTTCAGCTCCCTCTGCCTGGACAGACCCCACTTTTCAACAGGGGATGCATTGGCTCATAAAGCAGATCTGGGGCAGGATATGTGGGTCTAGTTTTCCATATATGACGATTCAAGCTCCTAGGAAATGTCCAACCCAAAGAGCTGTATACAGGAGACAAGACATGGAAAACACCAAGTCCAATGCCTTGCGTGGAGCAGAGGCTTAATAGCTATTTCTTGAATTATTAAGAGTGAATAAATGGATAGATGCAAGTTTATTTCCTTTACACATTCTGATTCCTGTAGTGTCTATGTTTTTGAGACCAAGCAAGGATCCTAAGTGATCTTGCTAAGGTAGCCAACCACCCCAGAGCTGACAGGAGGTCTACAATATCAATCTAGCCTAACCAGGTCCCTGGGCACAGCACATTAGTGTGAAAAAACAGGAAGCAGGGATCATAAGTAAACTTGGTCCATAGCACACTGTCTCCCAGGCTTTCTTTCAAATGTTCCTCATTTCTTAACCTTTTAATCTTCATAGCACCTCTATGATATAGACACAATATTAACCCCAGTAACAGATGAGACAACTGAAGCTCCAAAAAATTAAGTTAGTTGCTCAAAGATACCCTGCTGGGACTGGCCCCGGTAGTAATAACCATAGTTCAAATACCACAACAAGATGGAGGCGGTCCTTGAGGAAGAACATGGACATGGGAATCCCTAGGAAATGAATGACTTACTGTCAGGTGGAATGTGGCTTGTAGTTCAATGCAGTCCATTTAATTTGGTAGAAAAGCTCTGCTAGAGACTGGATTTAAGGGGACAAAGATCTCCCCTAGTAAGAGGCATGTGGCAGTGACATAAAAAAGTTAGGATCCCAGAAAAGTGTGGAGAGCCAGAAAGCAAAGCAAGAAATGAGAGACAAATTGCCCTGGGAACATGTGGTGGGGATTAGTGAAAGCCTACAATCTACCATGGATGAGCGATGATCCAAGGTTAGGGCAGCAAGACCAATTAGGTCTTTGCAACTGACCTGGCCTGCTGAAATTCAGCCAGCTTTGCTCAGGGTCTGTATGGCTTGAATGTGAAGGTTCCAGGTCTTGAGGACTCAGAAAGCATGATTGCTGAGGTCAGAATACAACACAAGTATGCAAATGTAAGCAAGAAACCAAGCTATGTCCCAGGGAAGGGAAAGCAGGTGTCAGGCAAATGGTCCTGGCAAAAGGCTGAGATGGAATTCAGTATCCAGAGTGGCCATTTAAGCAGAGGATGAACAGACAACTGGCAGATGGCTGACATCAGGTATTCAGGGTATATACAGGTGGGTAGCCAGATGGTACCTCTTGATTACAAGAGGTACAGGTAAAAGGACATTTGGCAACACACGACTATGGTCTACGAGAGGTCTGGGAAACTCACTGATGAGGTCAGAGATCAGCAGAGGCACGGGTGACTGGAGAGATGGCACCACAGGATGACCGAGCATTCAAATAGCATTGTGGGATCCCACCAACAAGTACATGTATGCCTTACAATCCAAACTCCCTGCTACCCAAACTCTAGTATTGAAGAGGGTTGGATTGGATGGGTGGGAATTCTGGTATTATGGATTTAGTATTATGGAGATTGGGTTTTGTGGACTAGATTATCCTGAAACTAGAAGGACTGAGAAGGACCAGATGCCAGATTAGTGAATATAGGATTCCTAAATAAGTGCTACATGGACTTTGCTTGTGAAACCTCAACCCTATGGGCATGTTGGACAGACTATAATGTCTGAATCCACTGGAGAGTATGACTATTTAAAGTTCTAATTACCTGTGCACCTGTTCCCATACTGCCCAAGGCCCTGCACAGAGAGAAGTGGGCCCACACCAATGGAAAGTAATTACACTCTAGACCCAGAAAGACTTTTATAAAGACACTGCCCAGTGGTTCTAAATGACGTGGCACTCCATCCATCAAAGATCTCTGAGAAATCCTGATGTGAGGATGGCCAACCCAAGCCTCCTCCCTCAAGGAATTTCCTGATTTTTAAAATTTTTCCAATTTTGCCATACTTGATAATGAAAGAAATCAAACCAGGAAAGTCTCCCCACCACTTCATTCTGTACACACACTTTCTGTGCCCTTGGGAATATGCTCTTTGTGCCACAACTGGCATTTTTGTCTCTTGCCAGGACACTACTTTTGTTCTACTTAGCCGCATCAATCTTTCCTGCCAGGTATGTTTCAGTCACCCTTCTCCTCCTCCTCCTCCTCCTCTTCCTCCTCCTCCTCTTCCACTAAGTTTGCCTCTGCCTTGCACTGTGCTCACTCCTTAATCCTCTCTTGTGACCCCTGGAGTAGACTGTAGGCTGTTCTGACAAATGCTGAGGCCCCGTGGAAAATGGCAGAGAAAACAACAAGGGCTGGCGGCAGTGGTGTGATTTTACCTGGCTCGGCCAAGCCTTGCTCCTCCAAAACTCTTTGGCTTCCCTTGGTCCCATGGCTCCCTGCCCCTCCCTCACTGTCAGACTCTCTTTCAACTCTTCACATGGGTCACACTCCTTCCTCCCACAAGGTCTCAATACTTGCTCAATCCATCTGCCTGAAAGGATCCTCCCTCTCCTCCTCACTACTTCCTGTGGATCCTTTAGATCTCATTTATCACTTCCCTGAGGAAGCCTCCTCTGATGTGCCGATGAGGCACATACTCACTCTGAGAGCACCCTGGCCTGCACTTGTGACAGTCATAATCATATACCCATTCATGTAGCTTTTTGATTAGTGTCCAACTTCTTCTCTGAGCTATACTTTCACTTATTCACAGCATCCAGCACAGGATATGATACCTCACAGACAGCCAGTGAATAGATGCTGAATCAATTAATGTCCTTGGGGAACATATTAACAGCCCAGAACACATATTTCCATATATGCAGAACAGAATGAGGATAATGAGAGTAACCTGCCAGAGAGATTGTGTTTAATGATTAAATCATAAAGTTCCTCACATGATGCCTGGCCCATGATGTGCCCCCCCCCCATACCTTATAAGGCCATTCTCCCCCTGCATGGGGCTCTAATCTTCAATTAACCTCAACAGGGACACAAAGCACTAGCAGTATTGACCTCGACATCAAATTGACTTGGAGTGTGGCTACATTAACACTTGGTCTCACTTAAGCCTCACTTTCTCAGCTGTAAAGTGGGAGTCTTAATAATACCTCACAGAGTTGTCGATGATAACACATGGAACAGTGCTTAGAACAGTCTCTGACATGTGATGGTCAGGAATTGGTGGTTTCTGTTATTATATTTATCTCTCTCACTGGGACCCAATTAGACATAGGAGAGGAATTATGAAGACTGGTCCAGAGTTTGCCTTGAGCCAAATATTGTATTAGGATCCCATAGAGTTGAATCAACTAGATGGTTATCTCTCTGGCCAAGTGAGAGGTCCTTCAAAGCCAGGGGAACATCACCATGCTGTTTTGGTTACAGGATGGCCTTTTGTAAGTTGTCTTCTCAGCCTTGTCCATTCAGCAAAATGCATTTTACTGAGACTTGAAAATGCTTGCTTGATCATATTCCCACTTATTCTTTCTGAATACAGCTCTCTTTGAACCCTGCTAAGATTGGCAGTTGCATTTCTCAATTCTCAAAGGACATACCCGAGGATAAAGGAAAATTCTATCCACTGTAGTTGGCTATGTACTCAGAAAAGAGTTCATAGGAGACCAGCTTGAGTTCTAGGTGGACAAGGGGAAAAAATTGTGAAGGATGAGCCAAATAGATGAACAAAGAAAGTGGGGGAAAAAAAAGAAATGAAAAGAAAATTTTTTTTTTAAAAAGACACATATACTTTTTGCCAGGGACAGACTGTATCTGAGTTCTTGAATAGAAGCAGGACCACCTTAATGGGAAGAATTAGGGAGAAATCCATGCTAAAGTCAAGATTTTCCCAACATGTTTCTCCAAATAGGACATTACAAAGAGAAGGCTGAAATTCCACTGTAGGAGCCAAACAGCATCCCCTTATTCTCAGGTCTGCACAGTCAGTCTGCAAGAAAGACTCATGCTTATATACCTGCTAGAACAAGAGGAATTGCTTAAAGAAACTGACAGAAATATAGGGTAGAACAGAGAGAGGCCAAGTACATCACTGGAAATTCTTTGGAACGACTCCTCTCTATCAACAGCTCTGCCCTGCATGTGGATTTAACTTCCAGTGATCTCTACAGGTCTAGAATTAGACCTGAGACAATTAATGACTTTCCTCGAGTAGCATCGGATTAAGTCTTGCCTTACTCCAGTGGAGATGGAGTTGTTTAGGTCCTGTCTTGCATCAGGATGTGGTAATCTGCTGCAAGCTGCATGGTACATGGATTACAAAGACTTTGATGGTTCTTCAGTATTAATAGGGTCAAAGAGGAATATATGAGAGCCTTGGAACCAGACACTATGAAATGAATGATAGGCAATTATTCACGGTTATTTTTGGTGTGTATCTCATTATCCTGTTAATCTTCTTATATGTTGCTAGATGGCATGTGAGCACATGCACACAGTCATCAAGCTGTATTATTGGGATTGTGTGTTAACCCTAACCGTTCCCTCAACAACAAATTCAAGAGCTGCTTGAGCCTCCTGATCGGGTACCTCCAAATACAATCTCTTTTCTAGCCATCTTCTCTTCCTCTTCTTGACTTCTCCATTGCTTGAATACTTTTCTATTTTCACTATCACAGATTGGAAAGTAATGGTAGCCTTTGAGACAACAGAGGTTACTAAGTGTATAGTCTCTGGCAAATTGTTAAACTCTCTGAGTCCATTTCCCCCACTAGAAAACCAGAATAATAACTCCCCTCCCTACTGCCCACTCCCCACTCTCCACTCCCATCTATAGGGATTACATGTCATCATAGAGGTAAAGCACCTTGAGACATGCTTGGCAAGAGGAAGGCTAAGTAAGTAATAATTCTCTTTTTCTTCTTCCATATTCTAGTGCACATTGGACTTATATTGTATTTACTTTAAAGTTTTACACTAACTACAGAACCTGACCTTTAACAAAGTTTGAATTTCAATCCAGAATCTTCATCAATCATGTAAAAATCTCTAGCTACTGCTTTTCCTAATTTGCTATTCATCAGATCTGTGCACTACTTGAACTTTGGGAGATCTCCTCTGCCCTAATTCTAAATTGACTATTGGAAGTAGATTTGGCCTCTCTTTTTCTATCTGCGTCACATTGGGAGGAGGAGTTTTTGGGTTGTCATGGCTTTTCATGGCAAGAGAAACACTCTCAAATTAGACGCCCATTAAAAATTTCCCTGTAGTTGACAAAGTCATTAGAAATTGCAAACCTGGCCCTAGGTAATTTAAACACCTCTTGCATTGCCACAGTGATCCAGACAAAGCAAGACGTAGCTTCTATTCACACTGTTTTTGGACCTGAACCCTCATGTGCTTGGAGCAGAGAAGAGGATCCGTATGTTTGGACTGGAGTGGCAGGGGCTTTGGAAATCAACCATTGTAGTTGGCAGGGGAGTGGATCCCTGGGCTGGTCAGGGCAGAGTGTTCATATAATTGAGAGTAATTATGTCGACAAAGAGGGGAAGTGTAAGGGCACCTCTAATTATAAACAGATGTGTTTGAATAATGGCAACCAGTCTTTCAGGGGGCCCAAAAGACTGATGCTTCAGCAGGGACTCCTATCCCCAGTTATACAGAAATGGTTCAACACCTCTGATAACCCAAACACCGCAAGCCAGAGACTGAGCTATTTCCAGAGAAAACTATACACATGGAAATCAGATGAGGAGGGCAGTATGGTAAGAAAAACATCAGTTTGGGAACCGGATAGACTGGTTTAAATAGCAGATATACCACTTAATAGCTGGGTGATTTCACATTAGTTCCCTTAAAGCAATCTGTGTCTCAGTTTCCTTATCTCTAAAAATGGCTAGAACAATGGAGTGAGGGGAGTAGAGAGGGAAAGAGAAAAAGAGGACAAGGAAGCAGTCTTAGATGTGGTCTTAGGTAATGTCTAGCCTTGGACTGATATATGGGTTGTAGTAGGAGAAAGATCTGGAGCGTAATTCATTCCTCTTAGGTGGCCTGCCTTGAAGTAAGGAGCCAGGCTTTTGTACTATGAAATCAATCAGTCATTGGCTGCCTCACAGGAATCTCCTACCAGCAAAGGACAATTCTCAGGAAAAGGTTGCAGGTTGCAGCCACTGGCTACAGAATCACCCTCCAGCAGCTGGAAGATGTGTGTCCTGGCTTGTAAGTAGGATCTAGCAACCACCTGGGCCAGCATTGTCATGTACGCCCTCTGTCACATGAACCTAGTTCAACTCTTTGACTTGTGTGCATTCTCTGATATTTTTCTTGCTTAATTATTTATTTTATTTGTTGATTTTCTGTCTACCTGACTAGATTAGAGGATCTTGAGAGCAACAACCTTGTCTGTTTTGTTCATGGATATATCTCCTGACTCTAGAATAAACCCTGGTTAAATGAGTGAATGCTAATTGCCATGCACTTCCTTTCTTCCGAAATGGGGGAAAAAAAAAGTTTATGTTCAGACAAAGAACGTGTCAAAAACAAAATGAGAATGCTGAAATGTCTGGGTCGTGGTCATCTGCTCCCTGGAGTGCCTTTGTTTTCTGTGCCATTTTCATGTTGAGTGGAAAGTTGGCTGATTTTTTTTTTTAAGCATTCCAAAGAACATTGCTTATAAACTGTGTTTTCTAAAACAATGATATCCACCACCAGGGAGGCAGCTTTCAACACTTATTCTGCAATATTTACAGAACAGATTTGAAGAAAGGGAGAGAAGAGGCTGTCCCCAGAAGCTTATCACCACAGCTTATTTAATATGACTTCTCCCAAGAGACAGTCCCCCACCAGTTAATAGCTATCGGGGCCAAATTTTGTGGAGTATTTTCTACAGATGATGCTATTCCCCACCCCAGATCTTTCGTGTATATCAAAGCACAGTCTGTTACTGTGTGTTACTATTGTTGTCTCCGTCTTCCTCCTTGTCTTTGGGGAAACAACATTGTGGTCATATAGCAACATGTGAGAAGATTAACAGGATAATGAGATACGTACCTCTGCCTCGTACTTTCTCTACACAAATCATGCACACACAACCCTCATTGAGAAATGATGGCTGACCACAGCTTTTGAAGCAGCCTTTCTAAAAGTTCCAGCCTCCCATGGACCCTATAGCAATAAAAAAAATCATCAAAATTGTCTGAGAAATTTCAGGTCATTCAAATAAGGAGCCAGAAGCATGAGGAAAAGAAGGCAATCAAGTTTCATATAGGAAAGTGTAGGAAGATATATGAGGCCTGGGGCATTATAATACAAAATAATAAAACACTATTTGGAAGACTTACAAAGCATCAATAATTGTGCTAAGCAATTTCAAACACTGTGTCATCGGATCATTAACTAATGCTGTGAGATACACACCATCTTTTATGGATGAGAAAACTGACAGAAAGCATATGTCAGTTACCCTATATTACACATCTAGTTTGGTGGATATTTACTATTTTTGCTTGATGTTTCGTATTGTTTTGTATTATTTTTGCTGAATACCCAGCATCTATTTGCCATTATTGGGAACATAATCTGATTTGCCTGATTTGCCTTTGAGAATGCCTTTCCCCAACTTTTCATCCATGTTGCTCGAGTGCGGCTGACCCCATTCCATTCTGTCTAGTTAATCAAATTGGTCCATTATCCTGGCCATTTTGAGAGTTCAGGATGGGCACATGGCCCTAAGCAGGCCAGTAAGACTCAGTTCCTGAGCTTTCCTGGAAATGTTAGAAAAGAAAATGCCTCTTTCTTCTAGGATTGCTCAGTTGAGCCAAGCGTAGCTAATTGTAACCAAGTTGTCACCTTATGGGGAAAGTTTGGTGACAAAATGCTGACATGAAAGAAAATAGAGACAAGTAATAAAAAGGGACATATTCCTGGTGTCATGATTTTAGCACCTGTATTCCACTGTTGCTGAAGTGTGTGCTACCTGTGGGACATTTCCTTTATTCTTTTTTTAAAGTTTATTATTTTGAGAGAGAGAGGAGAGAGAGAGAGAGAGAGAGAGAGAGAGAGAGAGAGAGAGAATCCGAAGCAGGCTGTGCACTGTTACTGCGGAGCCCAGTGCAGTGCTCAAATTTATGAACCAGGAGATCATGACCTGAGCCCAAGTCAGATGCTTAACCAACTGAGCCACCTAGGCACCCCCCTTTATTCTTTAAAACAGTTTAAGGTGAATCTCTCTCTCTAGCAACTGGATGAATCTTAATACAGAATTAAATAAGTAATGGTGGACCTTGGATGTTAACTACAGAATGGCTTCCTTGCTTGGGAACATAGCTGGAAAGTAGATACATTCCCAGGATCATGCAAGGGGAATGGATTGGATATTCAATCTACTTTTCCTTCTGAACTTTTGGGTGTCAGAAAAGGAGCACATCCAAGAAACAACTCTTATCCAACTGGCCACAAACCTAGCCTGGAAGAGAAAGAACGATAATAGGGATCGGAAGACTAAAGTAATCAGGCTTGGAATCAGACAGTACTGGCTTTAAATCTCTGTGAATTAATATTCCCCACCCCACCTCAGGTGCAGCCTATCTGACTATTGAAACTCACAAATACTATTATAGGGGAACGGTTAGGAATGTTCCCCCCATGTCCACCCAGAAATAGAAGTTCCTGATTTTATGACAAGAAAAAGAGGCAAGTTTAGGCTTATTTTCCAAGGATTTGAATAACTAGGTATATGTGTACTTTATAGAGTCTTAGAGGGAAGGCATGTTTCTAAACAAAACTAACCCACCTGATAGAATTTCAGCCAAATAACTGATTGCGTCTTTGACTTTGTCAAATAAGTGATTTAACTGATTCATCTCTTCCCTCTGAATGAAGGTTGTCTGGATTGATCAAGCCAATGAGTTTCCTTGACAAGGTATAATAATAACAGGGCCATCCTTCATTTCCATGCTGTCCCTTGAATGGGGAACAGGTGTGTATAAGGTCATCGGCACTTGAAAGAGTTGCTTAAAGTTGGTGACACATGGTAATGAAAAATCTAGTTAGAGTTAGGGTAAAAATAATGACTGGGAAAAGTTGGTATAGATTTATTTCCTGAAGAAAGGGTCTCTGCCTTTATCATTTTCCTGCTATGGACAGCCTAGGGAACCTGTCAAGGACCATGTGCATTGCTGTGAGAAGTCAAACTGCAAGAGGATCGATGAAGAGATGACAGGTCCTGGTCTTGGCCGCCATTACTAGAGTCCCTTTATTCTATATGCATTTACTGAGGGCCCACTCTGTGCCCGAAAGTTCTAGTTGCTGGGATACAGAAACACTCCCGTTCTCTGGAGCTTAAAATCAATCAGGAAGAGACAGACAAAACAAGCAAAATATATCGTATATTAGAAAAGGATAAGCCCTGTTAAGAAAACAATAAAGCCAGGAAGGGCAATAAGAATGATAGGTGCCAGTGTACAGGAAGTAAAGGTTGCAATTTAAGAGTGTTTACTGAAAACTTCAATGAAAAGGTGTTTTTGGGGGGCAACTGGGTGGCTCAGTCAGTTAAGTGTCCAACATTGGCTCAGGTCATGATCTCATGGTTTGTGAGTTTGAGCCCTGCATCAGGTTCTGTGCTGATAGCTCAGAGCCTGGGGCCCATTTCAAATTCTGTGTCTCCCTCTCTCTCTCTGCCTCTCTCCTGCTCGTGAGTGCACTCTCTCTCTCACTCTCTCGCTCCCTCTCTCAAAAACACATAAACATTAAAAATTAAAAAATAAAAGGTGGTTTTTTTGAGGGGAAATAAATGAAGGAAATGAAGAAAAGGAAAAAAACAAAACAAAACAAAACAAACCTGTGTGGATTTCTGGGAGAAGAGCATTCCTGTGAAGTAGAGATCTGTCTCAAATGTTGGAAAGAGCAAGTAGGAATCAAGGGGTGGAGTAGGAGAGTAGAAGGCGAGGTCAGAGAGTTCGGAGCATGGTATGAGGGTGTGATGGGGGCTAGAAAGAAGCCCCCAAGAAGAGGGAGTCATCAGTAGGATTTGAGTATCTCTCACTCATGTTTATTGAGCCCTCTTTTGCTGCTGCTCTGAGAATAAACTCTGGAGGGACATGGGGAGGGTAAGTAAGATAGGGGCCAACAGACCAGGCAAGTGGTTATTACAACAATGCAGATGACCCATGGAATCAACTTATTCTAAGATGGCAGCAGTGGAGAGGATGAGGAATTGCTGGTTTACAAAATCTTGCAGACTCTACCCAGGCTTCACCTATGGACTGGGGTGAAACAAGTGGTCTCCCTGCTAGAAAAGCCCTGAAAGAGAAGTTTCAATGGATTGAATAAAATTGAAAGGGTCTCAGGTCAAGAAGCTCAAGGCAGTTTAGCAAAGCACCGTACTGGAATCATAGCCTGGAGTACAAGTTTATAATTTCTCAAGCCCTAAAAGTGAGGCAGAAAGAAAATAAGGGATGTAGGGGGCATCCGTCAGAGTGGCATGGTTCAGGAACAAGGCTAGCAGTGGATACCCATGTGTGGGGGTGTTACAGAGCCCCTCAGATGTCATATGTGTTGCAGAAGGTGAACCTAGAAACCTCAGGGAGCCCCACCCTGTGAAAGAGGATGTCAGAAAAGGAGCACCCCCGGGAAACAAGGTGGGGATGGGGTTGACAAAGAATGACAGCCTCACCTCAGTGTGCATGACAGGAGAAGGTGATGGGTGGTTCAGGTGGGGAGGTGTGAAGGGCCGACAGCAGGTGCCAACAAATGGTCTCATCAAGGTTTTCTTTTTTTGTGGGAAATCTGACTTAACATATAAAGTGGCTCCTTCTCTTCCTGGCCATGACACTGATTGAAGATGATCTTCCCAAATTTCACTGCAGAAAATGAAGAATGGCTCCTGGTGATTGTGATTTTCTACCTCCCTGACCCAGTGCTGAGGAGGGAGATGGCTCATCCTTCATGCCCCTTCTTCTGAGGCTCTCACCTCAGGGTGACGTGCATCTTTCACCTGGACAGAGTCCCAGGATCCAACGACAGTCAGAGCTCAGTTTGTTCATCTTTCAAATCCTTTAGGCCAGAGCACAATCCCTTGCGGAGGCCTGATCTGAACACGAAAGGAAATAAAGGGGAGAAGGGAACCTACTGCATTAACCCCTTCCTCTCGGTCGGGCATCATACCAAATACTTCTCACGTGTTATCGTATATAACTCTCAAAACACTGATAGCAGGGGCTGGAAGGTGACTAACTGAATGATCCAAACACACTTAAGTGCCTTGCTCAGGTCCCTCCACCCCAAGTCTCACACCTCAACATCATCAACACCCTGTTCACCCTGTTGCCAGCGGTACAGGCTCCAGGAAGGGGGTGTTCAGCCTGTCCCTGTCTCTGGCCATATCACTGGGAAATGTTCCATGTGGCGCAGTGCCACCAGGCTGCTGCTGTCCCTGGCACTGACTGGTACAAGCCTTGGATGACTGAAGAAGAGAAGGAGTGAGGGCAGAGATTTGTATTTTCTGAGCACATCCTTTGTGGCGGGTTTTGTATTCAGTCCTTTATATACAAGATTTCATTTAGCCCTCATCATAGTTCCATGAGGAAGACATCATTGTCATGAGGAAACTAAAGCTCAGAGGGTTTGCCCAGGCTGCAGGTGGATTTTGGGGGGGTAGGCATAGTCCCCAGCATATTTCCAAATTCCATGTTCACTGTCGCTTGAGCACTGGGGAGTTTTTCTGGTTTGGGCAAGGTCAGAAGGCAATTCCTTGATTCTTTTTATCAAGAGTCCCAGAAATTAAATTCAGAAAATCAGACTTGTCAGAATTGCTGAGGTCAGAAGATACCAAAGAGGCACTGTGGTATCTACTCACGGATGCTCACACGGATAAGTGAACAATGAGGGTGGACTATAACCTGCTCATTGTCAGCATTCAGGAGTGATGATGTGCATGGGGCCCCAACACCTGACTCTGCCAGTCACTAGCTGTGTGACCTCACACATGTTAACCAGTCTTTCTGTTTCTCGGCCATGAGCTATATGGGGATAAGAACTTGCTTCCTCCCATGTTTCTTATGAGGATAACAGGAGACACTGTTTTCTAGCCTTGAGTACCGTGTGTATTGTGTGCTGGAAAATCCTAGCAGTAGTGCTGGTTGTTGAAAAACTAGTACTTTTAACCATAGTAATTTCACTCCATAGCAGTTTGCTTCGCATGGTCATCATATTTATTTGGATTGTTTAGCGTCACCATTGGAAGGAAGAGATGAGAAGGGAAGGAAAGGGACTGAAGACTAAGGACAGGAAAGCTGGTAGTGATGCTTCAGAAAGCAGGTGGGACCCCGTTACTATGTGTGGGACCACATTAGTCCAAGAGGCTGCTGGCAGCCAGAATCGCCTTTCAGGAGGCAGTAGGGTCCCAGGAATGATGGGTTGAGCATCCAGACCACCTGGGACAGGAGTGATGAGTAAAGAACCTTATCTGCAAGGTCACTTTCTTATGAAAATTGTTACAAGCCCTGATCCTGGCAGGGCTTAGGCGTGGCTTGGGGGTGACCTGGCTGACAGACTCCATCTTCCCTTCTGCTTTTTCAAGATTCCAAACCACCTTCTTACAGACCAGCTAGCCCTCTACCCCAGCACCTGTGGTAAGGACAACCTACCAGCCGCCTGGATGTGTTAGTTTATTATGCAAATGGTTGCAAATTTTCTGCTTGGCATCACTCCTCCTCCTCCTCCTCCATCCCTTCTCCCATCTTTTTTTGCTCTGATGGTTTTAAGAATCATTATTTCTCTTGTGCTTTCTACTGGAAAACAAAACAAAACAAAACAAAACAAAACAAAGCAAAAGAGAGAAGTCTAATCCCCAACTCAGGCTGTGGCTTCTAATTATCTTATTAAAACAATCTGAATTCCTTAAGCCTTTTATGTCCCTGGTCCCAGGACAATCTTCCTACTTTCTGATGTCAATTTTCAGTGAAGTTTTAATACCTGCTTTTCAGTAAGGTGAAGGGAACTCAGCTTTAAAAAGTATATTATCAAAACATGATTCTCCAAACAAATAGTCTCAGCTTTAAGAAGTCTGCAAAGAGAAGGTGTAATTTGGAGTGTTTACTCTTCACAATAGAGACCCACCTGAAATGTCATAAGTTTAGAAAACAGGAACACTTACAGGAGCCATGCTTATTTTTAAATGCAAAATAATAATTTTTAAAAAACTGCCTTTCTTGTTACTCTGAAGGCAGCCCAACTGATCATTTGTCAAAGCCACGATTCTTCCAACAAAATGAGAGAAACAGGCAGAACAGAGAGGAGACAAAGTGTTTATTTTGAAAGGGAAAATAAAGATCTTTTTCTAACATGATTACCAATGTTCCATCTCTCTGATGGCAGACGACATACCAGAAATCTGAGTCATTATATGGTAGCCCCTTTTGTCACATCATACTTTGAAGATTATCTAAGTAGATGTGCATTAAAGTTGGGAAAGTCACATCATTAGAAGGTTCCATGGCCCACATAATACTCCACCCTGAGAAGAAGCCCAGTTGCATGCAAAATATCACTAACCCTTTAGTCTGCCCTGGAAGACCATCATGATCCTTTCTCTATTGGTACAACTTTGTCTTTTGTCACTTCAACCCCTTCCCTCTCAAAATTTGACTCATCTCATATCAAATCATGTCTTCAGCTTCCCCAAACCATCCTGTTCCTAACACTTCCGGGTTGAGTCTACCCATGCTCTTGTCTCTTACCTTTTGCCTCAACCCTCTACCCCTCTCTCCTCTAGCAAATTCAGTACAAATATCACCTCTCCTGACCCCACAGCAGCGGTGTGTCCTTTCTTCCTGCTCTTTCTGCCTTCCCTCTTGAGCCTCAATCTTTGTCCATCAGTGCCCACAAGTGGCATATCTTTTGTATCTCCAATTACTCACCATTTAGGCTATGGACTCCTGGGAGTTTCTTTTGTACATATGGAGAAACTGAGGCAGAGTGCTCTTTTAGCCTCAGGAAATCATGAACCACAGGGAATACAAGTTAATATTTTAATGTGCTGGGCAATCCCTACTTATGGATCAACTATACTGAGTGAGCCCTAAAAGAATTTTATGAGAACCTGCTGTGCCAAACACAAATCAACACCTGATCAGTGAATTATTTAGTTAAATTCAACATGCTTGCCATCCCCCACTAGAAGCCAGACACTTTAATGGCTGCTGGTTTGAAGATGCACCAAATGCTCCAAATGAGGTCTGTTCATTAAGGAGCTACAGACTGAATGAGGAAGTAGACAAAACAACAATATAATCCATGTAGGGTAGATTCTAATAGTTGGTTTGCCTTTTTTTTTTTTTTTTTTTTTTTCTGATAGTAAGACCAACTGGGTTTCTTGTAGTCTCCATCTACTATCCCTAGTTCTGTCTCCTGGTGGGATCCACAAACCATTAATCGGTGTCTATAATAAACAATATAATTTTGTTTTTCATTTATTTTTCATAAGCACTCTTAGACTACTCTTTGCCTTTTTCCTGCTGCCTTACTTTTTTTTTTTTTTTTTTTTTTAATGAAACAACAGTCTTTCATTTGTTTCTATTCTGAGATAATGCTTTCCCCATGCTGGCCACTCTTTCCTAGACTCCCCCTGTCTGTCAGTGTTGCTCTTTAGAGTATGCTGGCCAGCTACGCACCCACCATCTGGCTGTGGTCTGAACCATGGTGCCTATTCTTTAACCACCACCTTCCTCTGTGTTGTCGGCTGCTGCCATAATCCATCTCCTGATGGCACTGGCAGTTTTTTCAGAAAGCTCTGGACTGTGATCCAGCATATTGGATACCTGCATATTAGAACCCTTTCCTATTCCTGTCATGAAGAAACTTGATAGGAATATCATCATTGCCTTTATAAGTCCATAATAAACATTTGAACAGGATAAAAACTATGTGCAGCCTCTGTCACAAAACAATGATTTCTACCCTGAGAATCATGGACTAGGGAGGGAAATGGGGTATTAACATAAGGCTGTCAATATTTTATTTTGCCACATAAAGGCATTATTTATTTTTTAAGAAAGGAGCAAGAGAAAAGAAAACACTGCCATCTACCAACACCATCATTTCATAGGAAAAAGGACAGGCATACTCCCACCCCCACCATCAATGTGCTACCTATCATGAGGCCACAGCACGTGCTTAGCCAATATTTGTGAATGAATATATGTATAAATAAATATGATATATACAAAATAGGCTCCGCTGAGTTAAAAATTATCTCCCAACAATTCTTTAGCTCAGTGACTATTGATCTGGTAGCAAGAAAAGATTCATTTATCAGAGCGGACATGGCCAAAAGAACAGTTTACTGGCCTTGTGTGACCAAGTGAATTTGTCTTGTGTGACACAGTCTCCTGAGTCCTGCACATACACTGCCTTCCAGCAAACCTTAAATCTCAGCATCCAGGCAATACAATTTTGAGGCCTCACTACCACCAACAGGATGGCAGAACTGTCCCTCAGTACCTGCCACACCCACAGCTGTAAAAGCTCAGAGATATTGACAATCAGCCCAACACCATGCACAGCACTGGGACTCCCGCTCCAAGATTCACGTGACAAATGATTAGATGATAGCCCTCCTTCCTCAGGCCCCAACTGATGAGTGCAAATGATCATCCCCATCTCTGAATCTTCCCATGGCATTGCACTTCCCTAAAGTTCAACTCTTCCCATAGGTTTCTGCCGCTCAAAGTTTTTAATGACTTTTCATTAGGCACAGAAACAGGCCCAAATCCTTAGACAAGCACTAAAGGACTCCTATAATATGACTTTAATGTATGTTTTCAACCTCAATGCCTTCCAGCAGTTTGTCTTCAACTCCCCTGTGGACTTTTCAATATCCACTTTGTCTCTTAGCAAGAGCCTGTGTCTTCTGTCCTCTGCTAGAGAATGAGCTGGGTGCCTCCCTGACCCCAACACAAAGTCTTTCAAATGCTATCTCAAATTATAGCTGTTAGATGAATGAATAAGGCAGGCACAGATGCATGAAGATGCACTTTCACTCAATTATTCGTATTATGATTTGCCCCAGAACCTAGCCCAGTATTAGGTACATTATGGTACTCAACGCGTAGGCTTTGAATAAAGAAAGGATAGAAAGCAGGAAGGCAAGAGAAAAGGAAAGGAAAAAAGGGAGAAATGAGCTCCAGGGATGTCAGGATTTAAACTATGTTACAGTTTGTCAATTGCATGTTCTGTCTTGGACCACAGGGCAAAGGCACTGTAGATAATGCTGAGACAGTGAGAATGACTCAGGCACTACAAACCAACTCTATTCACAGAGAGTCAAGGAAGAAGAAACAGTCCCCGGTCACAGGCATAAGAAGCCCTGTCCTCTGCAAAAGAGAGAAAAACTGCATGTCTGACATAAAGGCAAGTGTGTCAAAGCTTTGAGGGAGGTCAAACACAGATGGCTTCCAACTGATCCTTGTGCTCCTCTGCTCTGTGCCAGATCTTCCAGATGCTGGCTCTGTGAGCCAGTAATGTCCCAGTGGTCCCATCGGATACTTGTCTATAGTTCCTCAAAGGCAGCAGCCACACCAAAGTGATAGCCTCCATGGAAGTCTCCCTCTGGATCCTCTGCACAGTCCACTTTGGTAGACTTTCTCAGCAAGCTTCAAACTGCCCACCTGCCCTATTTGTCCAGGAGACTCACTTGTGGCTTTTCTCTGTTCATCCACCTTTCTCTTTTAGACCTTCACTGACCCAGTTCCTCCCACAACTGTGGAGGCTAATTACAATAATAAATCCCATATTCCACAGTATTTGTAATGGATCTCCTTCATGATCAAACCCTGACTAACATGAAATGAGGGGGCCTCTATAAACCCAATCATTTTTGGACAGGAAGGAGCCTGAGAAAGCTATTCCATTGTAGACATGGATCAATTTTAGGTGAAAGGAGGTGTTTTAAAATGTATTCAGGATTTGTTTCAATCATGAATTGTAAGACAGTAGACATTGAAATAACTGTCATGAAGGATGAAGTTTATACTCACAGAATCCTAAAAGCAGGAGGCAGGCCACACCACGCAGGGCCATATGAGGAAGGACCAGAGATGGTCAGGAGGCAGAGAGGGGCAAGAAGGGAAATAATGATACAGAGTTTTTATTGGGATTTTGGAGGAAAGAATGGGTGAGGGAGGGAATAGATGTTGAGTAAACGTAGGATTAGATAGTTTGAATAATTTCAGGTGGGCTCTGAGCTATAGGGGTGGTCCCCAGTTGTCTAATAGAAGGTCCTGGGGTGGTTTAGGGCAGAAGGAGTATTGGTGTAGAGTTTGGTAAAAGAGATGGTTGGGGGTCTTGGCTCTGGATTGGTTGATGTCAAAGGTGTACTAGAAAAGCAGGAAGTTTACAATATCTAGCAGTTAGCTCTCCCTGGGAGGGGCAATCTATCCATTATAAAGGCTCCAAATACCAAAGCACTGAGAATGCAGAAAAAAAGTCAATACAGGAGAGGTAACTCAGAGGGTGGAACCAACATCCTAGACAACAAAGGTAAGATCTGAGGAGAAACAGATATAATACAACTAAGATCTGAGGGAGCAAAACCAGATCCTAATCAATATACATCCTTTACCCACAGAGCAGAGGGAGTTGTGACCCATGCCCAGCCAGAATTCAGAATTGCTATGGAACATTGATGTTTATATGCCTCGTATTTCCTCCCTCTGTGAACGTGAGCTTCTATGGAAGTTGTCTTATGTCTGTTATCATTGAGTGTTGGGCTGTGTCTCTCTAACTCACAGGCCACCCAATCAAGAAGAACCTCACTAAAGACCTATCCCCAAGGAATCAGGGTAAATTTCTCATACACTCTTGGATACAGTTAAATGGCAAGATCCTGGTCTTCAAGCCCACGTCTGAAGCCATAATTGAATAAGACTTTTATGGTCGCTGAGATGGGAGAGAGATATAAATAATCTGTGTCCACAGGAAGAACTCTGGATAATTAAAGATGGAGGTGATTTTTTTTTTTTTTTTTTTGCCATCCCCTGTATCCAGAGGTGAGAACTAATCCTCTTCCCTTGAATATAGCCTGGCCATTGGAGTCTTTATTGGGATTTTGGAGGAATCCAAAGCCTTTGGATGTGCTTTGACTATTACAATGTGGTGGAAATGACCCTGTGTAACTTGCAAGTCTAGACCTAAAGAGATGTGCAGCATTTGTGTACTAGGAACCCAGTTGCTACACTGTGAGAAGCTCAAGCAGTGCAGAGAGGCTGGGTAGAGGACCAGTCAGCTGACAGCCCCAACTGAGTTCCCAGCCAACAGTGCCCCCAAATATCAGCCATTGTAGTGAATCATCTTGGTTATTCCAGCCCAGTCAAGCCTGCCAATGATTGCAGCTAATCAAATGAGTAGCAAAAGCACCCCAGCTAAGCCCAGGTGAGCTCTACAATTTCAAGAGATAATAAGTGGTAGTTATTGTTTTTAAGTCATGGGTAGGGGAGTCCTTACCTCCCAACAGATCGATGAAATAGCAAGAGAACAGCAGACTTGGAAATACCTTAAAAATATTAATCTAATAGCAAGATTATAGAATCTACCCCATGGGCTCAGATTTCCCCACCGCACATACTTCTAAGAGTCTACTTGTCTCTACCCCTCTCCAAAGAACCATCTTCATCTAAAGAAGGGCAGCCACAAATCTGGTATTTTCAAGGACACCTTGAATCTTCTATCTGGACAAACCTTGTCTGTCCTATGCAAAGTTTTTCTCTCCAACTTATTATGTTAACACAGACAAAGAAATGCTCTTAAAACAAAATATATATATATTGAAATTTCCTTTGGAGATTGATGCCCCTGGAAAAAGAAGTAACAAACATTCTATGGGATCTAGCCGCTCTGTTTTCATTTTGCTTTTATATCGCTACTGGCAAATCTACATATTATAAAAGTATATCTCTACATTCTTATGACAAAAATTTTAAATTTCCTTTACAGATTGATGCCATTGAATGAAGAGGTAACGTGGTTTATCTGGTCCTAGCTGCTCTGTTTTCATTTTACTATTGTATTGCTTTTGGCAAATCTACATATCATAAAAAGATATTTGTTTCTGCTTGCCTGAAGCTTGTTAATATCTTTCCAGAGTTGCCTAAAACATGATTAAGATTATGCAGGACAGTCATCATGGCTCAGGATCCAAATTAAGGCAACCTAATTTGACGGCTGCTCTTGAGCTGTCTCACATTCAACCAGGTATGGCAGTTCAGAGTGGTGAGATACACGCACAATTAGATTGCCAGGATTAGTGAAGAAAAATACAGGATATCCAGTTAAATTTGAAGTTAGAATAAACAATAAATAACTTGTTAGTGCAAACATATCTTATGCAATGTTTGGACATACTTAAACTAAAAACATATTTAACTGGATATTTACCTGGCAATGCTATCCTACATCTCAGTAAGGATAGGAAGCCAAGTATGTTTGCAATGGTTAGGCATCCTTTTTAAAAATGTGTCTCTTTTTCTACTTTTGTGGGATCCATTATGATGTGGTTATGCTTTAACATGTGACACAGGGGAAGGGGAAGGTGATGCAGATTTCCAGAAACCCAGAGCAGTATGGAAGAGCCTTCCCATCTACAGAGCACTTAAAATACATCCAATATTTCACGTATGTTATTTCATGTGATCCTCTCAACAACCCCAACAGATGTGAGTGTCACCACTTTGCTATGAGGAAATAGACACTTAGAGAAAGACTGGCCCAGGGTCACACAAATAGATTGAGGGTTAGCTCTCTCACCAGAACTACTTGGTTCCCAAGCCTGTGTGTCCATGGTTCCACAACATGCTGATTTGTAGGGATCATGATATGAGAGATTGGGGGTGTGAGGATGGGGAAAGTTCTTGTTATTTTTCTGTCACTCTATGTCTCCAGTGTGTTTCCTTGTTGTATGACATTTGAGAGGCCTGTTGATAACTATATGCTTTATGGCGGACAAATGAAGGTAAGAGAGAAACAAGGAAGATGGGGAAAAGACATAAAATATGCCTCTATTTTAATCTCTAAAGAAGGAATAAATCCTTACCAGTGACTCAAAGAGTCCCCTAGCCACTTGCTCTTGTCACATACAGATGGTAGCAGATTCCTCTTCCACAGAAAGGGAGCTTAGTGGGGGGATGGGGGATTGCTCTGCAGTAAACTGTGGTCAAGTGATCCCTCCTCAGTCCCCCAAAGTCCCAGTAAGACAGAGTCTATTCTTACCCTGAAGCCCTTGGCATCAAGCAGAAATAGTAGGACTCCTCCTCTGATGCTTTGAACAGGTCTCTCTGTCCTGGAATATTGTAGAAGGTAATAAAGGGAGAAAAACATGAGGACACAGGGCAATGTCAAGTTACGGGTCCCAGTGCTATGTAGTTCTGACCTATTCTGCTTCATAAGGAAAAGGAATCTTAACAGGCAAAATTTAGGAATTCAATTATAAAAAGGTAGTGAAATATTATATCACTCCCATGTGAAGGTTTCCTTCTCCAAAAGCCAAAACTTAGATCCAAGATGTTAGCAGACTGGTGGGGTTTTTTGTTTGTTTGTTTGTTTGTGTTTTTGTTGTTGTTGTTTTTTCCATGAAAGACTGACGTCGCTTAGCTAGGTTAAGTAACTCCAATCTTGGCTTCTATTTTCCATCACTGCTTTTCTTATACTTGAGAGCTTGAAATAAACCAGTCAGCATTTATCCTTGAGTTTGACCTAAATCATTTTCTGGGAGGACGCTGACATGAAGAGAAACCAATGGCCCAAAGCCGAACTGAGCAAACGATTCACAAAATGCTTTTGTCCCTGCTGAAGCATGTGGTCCTGATGTTGCTGGGAACTGGGATAAATAATAAGGGTCCAGTCTGGCCCTCAGCCACTCATAGACACCATTCAGGGTGCTTTTCTTCCAAGAGAGCACATGCAGCGTGCTTACACCAAGACCAGGATTAGGACTTGGGAATGTTCACAGCAGGCAAAAACCCAGAAAATTCATTAAATATACTTGAGCTCACATATTGATTCCCCCAGACAATTGTGAAAGTGTCTCTTCTTCTTTCTATAAGTCATCTTTTTGTGCCTTCTGTGTGCATTTCTGGGATGGGAGCTAGGAGATTTCAATAGATTGTCAAAGAAATCTATGATTCCCTGGATAGATAAGCTACAAATTATACTTTCATACTTTAGCATTTTGGATAGACCAGAAACTGCCTCTTATTATTTGGTTTTAGGGCAGTTTCCAAGGTGCAGGTGAATTAATATCTTGAACTGGATGCCAGGTAAGCGCAGAGTCAAGATCTGACAAGTTTTATCCCTTGGAATCTTCTACTCTACTCTGCGATATAGGCAACAGTCCCTTGGCTCACATGTGAGTTGACCTGAACTGAATGAAAGCACACTAGCTTAGATCAATCACTGGCCAGGGCATGATATAGCAAGCATACCTCGCCAGGTCTATCTGGTTCCAAAGCTCTTCTTTCTCTTGCCTCTCCATTGCTTCTTGGCTCATTGAAGACCAGTTTGTTCCTTTGCTGTTGGACTGGTGCCCCGCCCCTGTCCTTACCACCTACAAGTGCCTGAATTGGTTTTGCTATCCTCACTATTATTTGGAAGCATGGAAGAATTAACTCTCCCACCCCCAGGATCCCCCAGCCATGACTAGTGACATTGGTAGATGAACACGCACTCTGTTTCTCCTCAGTTAAGGTAATGCTGGTGTGTGCAGTCTACACTGTTTTCTAGTTTCCCAAGGCCAAGCCCCAGGTTCTGATGAGTAGCTGCTTCGCTAACTTATCCTTTTGTGGGCGCCTTCTCCTTCTTGTGCCATTTCTCTATCCCCATAGTGGTGTTTCTTAGGTTATCTCTTGTATTGTCTTATGGACTGCTTTTGAGGAACCTCAAAAATGTGGCTTCAGCTACTGGAAAATAGAGATAGAGAGATAGAAGAAATATGGTGTGTGTGTGTGTGTGTGTGTGTGTGTGTGATGAGAAGGGTTGGAGAGGGTGATAGCCCAATATGAAAATAACCACTCCTATCAAATACCTACTTTTTCACCTGTAAATGTGATTTTAAAAAACCCTACCTCACATAGCTATCGAAAGTATTAAATCACATGATTTATAGAAAGTGCTGCCCATAATAAGTGCTCAATAAGTGTTGAGCAGCTGTAGAGTTCAAAGGCCATGAACATTAAGCTTGATGTAAGTTAAACACCTGGATTTAAATTCTGAATCTGTCACTTAGTAGCTATATGAGTTGAAATTACCCTGAGTCTCATTGCCTTCATCTGTGCAATGGACATAAAGATATTCTCCCCATAAAGCCATGCTGAGGATTGAAATAAGTGATGTGTGCAAAGCAGCTGCAGACAGGATATTGTAGGAGCAAGGACAAGGAACATGGGAGCACCTTGCTTCTGCTTCTCCCACTTTTTCAAGGACACAGACAGAGCCTTCTGGGCAGAGTGGTTTTCCAGCCTTCTTAGTCCTATTCTAGCAGGAACTAAAATCACACTTGCAATTTTTCTGAGTGATTGATAGGTGTTTCATGATGATTTTATCACTTGGTAGAGGGTGAAAGTCACTCAATGATTACCCGGGTTCCTCCATTAAAACCCACCGCCCAAGACATACTCTAATTACCCACACATTCCTGTTAGGCTTTATAGTGTAATTGCTATTCATGGTCCAATTAAGGGGCAATTGCAAGCCAAGAAAAAAATGTGCTTTATTGCTTCAATTTTGAAATTCGTGTATCTTGGAGCTTTAATCTACTCCTGGTCTATAAGGCTCCACATAGAGCAATGGCCACGCTGCTGCAATGGGGCTTGTGGGACTCCCTTCCCCTCACAGACTCCTGCAGAAGAGCTCTCTTGCTGACAGCAGAGCCTCCACAGGCTCTAATGTGTGGAGTTCTAGAAGACAGAGGGACAGATGGACAAGGGTACCTGCCTTTTCTGGTGCATTTAAGACTTTGAAAAGAAATCATCAGGTCCTTTGAGTTAGCTCAAGCTACTAGGGTGGCTGAGAATTTAGGTAGATCGGGGTTTGAATCCCTGTTCTACCATTTCCTGGTGGTGTGACCTTGGGCAAGATAGCTCTTGATGTTCCAGTGTCCCCATCTACTGAATTGGACAATAACATACTCACTCTTCATCGTAATTATAAGGATTAGATGAGATAAAGCATGGACAGTGCCTAGAACAAACTACTCTTTCTGTAAATTCTACCACCATCATCACCACCATCACCACCACCACCAAAAGCAATAGCACTATTCCAACTTCTACACAATTGTCCCGTTCTGACCACATAGGTCAGGAAGGGATGTACCTTCCCACTGTAGCAATAGTACCTGGCAGAACTTAACAGAGCTCTTAATGTTGTTTAAAGTTAAGCAACATTAAATAGGGTTCTTTACCGAGTGCATCTCAGAGCATCCTCTGATTTGTATTGTAAATCCAAAAAAAAAAAAAAAAAAAAAAAACCGAGTTGTGAGTCAGCCCAGAGCATAGTGGCCAAAGGTATATACTTTGAAGTCAGAGGCATCTGGGTGCAAATGCCTGGTTCTGCAATATCGGCCTCTTGACTTTCAGTCTCTGCTTCTATAAAATAGGAATAGTAGTGTTTTCTTGATAAATGTATGTGTGAGGATTACATGAGATAATATATGATAAGTACTTACTACAGTATGTGCACTTAAACATTCAATAAAGGTTAACACATGATTATTATTATTATTTCTTATTATTCAAAAAGAGATGAAAGTTGCCCTGAGCCTCTCTTCTGTAAAATTACTGAATCCTAAGAAGGAAATGAATAGCTGTCCAGAAGATTCCTGTTGGGAAATCCTGGAGCTATTACACAAAGTGAGGATGGATGCTGGGCAGGAACAAACAGATTCCAAAGTGCTTTGCATATGATGCATACTTCCCAGTGGATGCATAAGGACCCTAGGGGGAGGGGCTGTTGGCTTCCACTAGTGGATCAATCAAATCTGCACGAGGAACACATGATTTAAGGAGACGCAGAACTGTATTCCCAAGTAGGCAGGGATTTGGAGAAAATCCAGAATATACTTAAGAAGGGACAGAATGGAGACTTTGGCCTGGTTGCCAAATACTCCCCAATCAAGCAGGAGCTATCCTTTTATCAGGGAGGACTGGAACTTGCTCTAAGAAGCATTGTGTTGGATACCATGTTCAACTTTCTGAAGTGGCCTTATCTCCTAATTCCATCTTCAGAAAAAAACCTGAGGAGTGTGGAATAAACCCCGATCTCCAAACACTGCCAAGTTTGCGGGGACATGGCCAAAGGGGTTCCACTCACCTGCAGAAGAATCCACCATGCACCTGCCCTATTCCCAGAGGAATATGCTTAAGCATTCTTTCATCTTCCAGAAGTCAAAGCCCAGATGCTTAGATCTTACGGTCGAGGAGCAGGTGGTTAAACTGCCTTTCCTCTGTTTCACCAGAAGAATCATTTCATGCTGAACAGAAAGGATCATTATGCCATGAGCCTGGCCCCATGGTTCCCAGGTTCCCATTGGTGAAGCATTACCCATTCATACTCTGGCCCATTTGTTTCCACTGCAAATTTCCCAGAGACTTATGGATATGATGTTCATAGATTTTTCCATTTATGTTGTTTCCTCTTGCATAACAATGATCTGCTGGCTTTCATATCCTTTAACGATCCTCTGAATGGGGAAAATGTTCCCTTGTCATGTCACATGTCTGATGCTGGCCTGATTTCAGAAGTTGAAAGTCTTTCACGATGCTGACCTGGAAAGGGTCACTCTCCACCATTCGGCAGACTGGTGGCAAGTCTCCATCTGAAAAGGAGAATGCCAGAGGGAGACGGGTTAGGGCAGGGTCAAGAGGGAGACTTATAGAGTCAAATCAGCAATCATTTGATGTATTGCTCTGCCGCTTTCTCAAAGTCTGGCCTCAGGCAGGTCATTTAACTGCTCTGTGCCTCAGTTTTCTCAGCTGTATAATGGAGCTAGTGCCACGGACATGGTGAAATGGTAGTAAGGCTTGTGATATTACTGCCACTCTCAGTAATAACAGGAAATCCCCAGGAATTATGAATCGGATGCTCTATTTCATTTTGACTTCTTCGGAGATGAACAAATATCAGTAAATGCAAACATCTACAAATTATAAAGGACACTGAAAACAATCTACCCTACTTATTTACATCTCTCTCTCCTCTAGATCATGGGTTTCTTACAAGCAGGAGCTATGTCTTATTTTCCTTTGTATCCCCAGTAATTGCTAAGAAGTAAATATTTATTGAAGTAATGCAAATGTCAGCTGAGTACGGAGGCTCACACAAGGACAGAGTTTCCCTATTGCAGGAAACGGTTTCAGCTTCAAACGGACAGTGGCTTAGCCTAGAAAGGGGATGAGCTCTGGGGGAAAAGGCAATAACCCATTCCAACTAAGACGCCAGGAGAATGCCAAGCAGCCCTGAGAAGCGGGGAGCCGGCCCAGGGACTGTTTGCACAGATTCAGGACTTCCTCGAGGGTTCGCATCTTCAATTTGAGAGAAGGTGGGAGCAGAGCTCTGAGGAGCTGGGTGCGGCCAGGCAAAACCGCTCAGCAGTAACGCGAGGGAAGGAGAGATCACTGGGCAGACCCACGGCTACTTCTGCAATTTGGGATTGAGCTATTTTGCCCTGGCTCTTGGAGGAGTCTTGATATAAAATCCTTCACAGCAAATGAGTTTGCCAATGTTTGCAGATTCCTTTGGAACCTCGGGGGACTCACAATGCAAGCATTCTGCGCTTGGAACAAGTCCTCAGAACGCTGGGCTCAGGTGAAAGAACGGCGCGGGGGGGGGGGGGGCGCGTGCTAAGCCACAGTGCACACATGTGCACACACACACAGGAACAGGAGGAGCCACGTGACCATCTGTGCGATCACGTTCCGAGGGACAGAAGCAAGTGCGAGTGTGAACACAGGCTTCCTACGCTTCGCACCCACAGCACCCAGGTCTTGAACCTCCGCAGGGTGGCGCTGCGGAGCTCCCAGTCGCTAAATCGCTGGGCCCGAACGCATCAGGGTTCCTGCCTCAGGGATTACTTTGCGATGTCACAACAGAAGGCGGACAAACCTGAGGAGCGAAGCAGAAAGGGAAGTCGAAGTGGGAGGCGGGGGGAGAGGAAAGAGAGGGAAGGAGGAGCTCAGCTACAAGCGAAGTGACTTCCAGAGCGCAGCGTGCCCAGCCTAGCCCGAAATAAGTTTCCATTTCCAAAGGCCAAGGAAGAAGAATTCATCTTAAGTTCTTGTTAATGTTCTGCGCTCTCCCTGCTGAGAGCGCCTGTCTGCATCGGGCGCCAGCTGCCCTGCGCAGCCTCATAATGGGAGGATGCATGGTAATCATGTCATTGCCTTCTTAGCGCCCATTAGGGACGATGGGGAGAATTTCCTTGCAGCCACTGAATCATCCGAGGCTGCCACCTTTCTCTAATGATGTACACAGCTTTGCCTAGCAAATCATTTTAAACGAGAGACACATTAAGGGCAGTGTGGGAAAGGGTGCGTCCCTGGCGGGTTAGCTCAGGCCTTGTCCAGAGGCCCCGGCAGGTGTAGCTGGGGACCTGCCATCTCCTCCTTTGTCGCTCCCTCCAGAGCAGCCAGACGCCGTCATCCAGTTAGTGGGTCACATTCTATACAGGGAAACCGAGGGTAATAAAAATAGCACCTTGCATTTGAAAAGTGTTTTACAATTGCCAAAGTGCTTTTCATACCTGTCATCTGACTCAGTCCTCACAATACCCTTCTCCGGGAAGCAGGAGAATATCCTATTTGACAGAAAGAAGCACTGCATGGCAAAGTCACCTGCCCGACATCCCGCAGCAGGTTCTCCTAAGTCCTGCCTCCAGGATCTGCCTTCCTCCAGTTGTAGGTTGGAGTGGGGTGGGGCAGAGGCGGGTCCTGTCGGCCGGGTGGTCTTCCTCCATTGGCCACGTCCCTTCACCCTCCAATCCAATGGACAGCTGCGCTCAGCTTATGGCCTCTCCTAAATACCTCTGTCACAATCTGCCCCACCGCTGCATCCCGGTGCAGACTGTTGGGTTCTCCCCCTTGCCCACAGTCTTGTTCATCTCCCCCTACTCCCCAGCTGCAGGCAGAACACAGCGAACTGACAGGAAGCTTTTCCTAAAACACAAATATGGACATGTCACCTTGCTACCTAGATTTCTCCAATGGCTTCTGAGGACAGTGTCCAGGGTCTGGTCTGGTCTGGTCCGGTCCACAGAACTTCTACTGAGCTCTCAAGTGTTGCCATGTAACCCCCTATGAATGCTCTTTGCCTGAGTGCCACTGAACTTTGACCTTTCCAAATGTACCTGCAAGTCTGTGAATCCCTGGGCCTTGCTGGTGCACTTGCCTTCAGAGCCTGGCAGTAACTGTAATGATTGTGATAAGATAATAACAACAGTTATGCTAATGAAGAGAACGATGGTGAGGATGATAAGCATATTTTGTTGATAGTTATAACCATCAGGGTTCTTTAACCCATGTATGTACTCGAAAGTCCCATAGCACAGCTTACACGGCAAATACAACCTCATTCTCATCGTCCAGGTCTCAGTTCAAGGGTTCCCTCCTCCAGAAGGCCTTCCATGACAATCTCCTCTAAAGTCATCTACCTTCTTTCTTCTCACCCTCTCTTCTCACCCTCTCTTCTCACCCTGTCTGCATTTTGTCACAGCTTATTTATTCATCTGGAGGTAATGCCCTATCTCCAATCCTGCTGCCACTAACAGAGTGTGAGCTCCTCAGGAGCAAGGACAGGACATCAGGCTTGTTCACTCTGTGGCTCTGTGCTTAGAACATGCCCATGGTCATGGACCATGAATGACTCAGGACCATTCGGTTGATGAGGAGTCTGAGACTCAAAGAAAACTAACTCACCCAAGGTCAACCAGCTACTAAGGGGCAAAGCCAGAAGTTGATGCAGGGCTTTCCGACCCTAAAAACAGCTTCCAGGTTCGAGGTCACATGTTCTAGAAATTTTCTCTATCATATCCAAGACTGTATGTTGCAGTACACATATGCACAAATATTCACATGCTTACTGGCCCCAGTAATTACCCACCTTGGCACTTACCCTGCTTTGTAACTGCCCATTCCTGTATCGGTAGACTCTAAGCCACTTGACATCAGGGAGTCTATATCATTTCCTGGAATATCTCAAGGTCTTGGCACGGTAACTGAAATAGAAAAGGTGCTACCTTTGTTGAATAAGGTTTAGAGGAAAGTAAACATCACAAAGTACTCTTTGGCTTAGCATTACTTTAGGTCAGAGCTACTTGAAGGGTGCAGTCTGGACCAGAACCATAAGCATCCCTGAGGACTTGTGAGGAATGCAGATTTTCAAGTCCTTCCAGACCCACTGAATTAGAAATGCTGGGGGCAAGGCCAGCCATCTCGGATTAAAAAGCCCTCCAGGTGATCCTGACACATGCTAAACTTCGAGAATGACTGCTTTAGACCCAGAACTGACACCACTAAGCAAATGTAACACAAATCAGGCTGAATCTCAAATCCCGCAGGCCATGGGATGCTGTGGTCTCAGGGCTGAAGGTGGGTAGGGTGCAATCACCCAGTGCTGCTGGCAGTCAGATCCCACTTTCCTGCCTCACTTGGCTCAGACACAGAGGCTCTCCCCTGTGTGGCGTCATGCTGGCCTCCTTCCGTAAGAACCTCATGCCCTCTGGCCAGGGGCACTGAGCAAAGGAGACCTCCATGACCCCAATAGTCCCTCCCATCCTCTTCCACCCTCCTCCACACCATTTATATCTAGGGCACATCATTCTAGTTTCCCTTGGCTGGGTCTATGACCTCACCTAATACTTTGCTCAGAATGAGAAGCCAGCCTTACTCTTTCAGAATCTGGCAAACGTCCTGCTTTGTTTCACTCATTTTGCTGCTTCCTACTAAGGTGCATTAATATCACCCTGCAGATCCCTGTTGCTGGGAACTACTGCCCTCTCCCTACAGCAGTCCAGATTGGAATGGCCCCCTAGAGATGACAAGGTTGGGTTAATAGCTAGCCCTGTCTGCATTGTGCCTGGCTACTCAAGTCCCTGACCCAAGCCCAGCATGGAAATCTTAGCCTGCCTGTGGAACATGTTTGCACGGGGTGAGCCTTTTCCCAACAAACGTAAGTGTTGCTCCAGCCCCACTCCCAGCCACAAGAAACTCACTACCTTCCAAAGTGCTCCATTTCATGTTCAAACAGCCCCGGCTGTTTGAATGTCCCCGTACGACCGCAATCTATTTCTCTGTAACATCTGCCCACAATTCCCGTCTCTGCAGACCCATTTGACTTCCCTTCCCTACAACCTCTTCCTCCCCAAATTATTCACTGGTGGCTTCCAAGTTACCACCACGGCTCTAGAGATGCTTAGAGCATTATCTGCTTGGAGCCTCACGAAATCTGTATTTTATCTTTCATAACATGGAGAGAGAAACCACACCAGTCATATAGGGGCATGGAGCCGGGCCTCGGTGTTTCTAGGTTAGGGGGGGTAGATGCAGTGCTGATAAGAGATGGGGAAGGTTCTGCAAATATGTTGGTGACTGCCTGGAGCTTCCCAGAAGCTGAGCTCTGAGCAAATGAATGTTCCTACTTCAGAATAGATTTATTTTATTTTTAGAACATGCCCTGTGGAATCACAAGCTTGGAGGGACATAGGAAAGCACATGAACCTTCTTAAATTACTGCAGACATGTTATGGGGGCATGAGAGAGAAAGCTGCAAAGGGAGCGAAATGTCAAAGAGTAGGGGAATAATAAAGGTGGAGCTATTCGCCTGGTACCAGGGCCTTTAAGTAGAATGTCTCTGCCTAGGTCAAGACCTCTAGTGCTACCCCTTCACCCATGTGTTTGAGCTCCTGCAGGATCCAGGCCTGTCTCCTCTCACCATACAGGATCTCAGTCACCTGAGTAGCACCATGGCACATCTGACTGGGCAATACATCAGCAAACTCCTGCCCCATCAGTTCATTAGGTTTGGAGACCGTCTTGGCTTCCAGGGGGGGGTTGAAGTGCAGTCCTCAGAAGATCTCTGGAATATCAGCATGAGTTAGGAAATCAGACAGATCTACACTAAAAAATTTTTTAAGTTTGTTTTGAGAGAGAGAGCAATTGGGGTAGGGGCAGAGAGAGTGGGGAGAGAGAGAATCCCGAGCAGGCTCTGCACTATTAGAGCAGAGCCTGATGTGGGGCTGGAACTCACAAACTGTGAGATCATGACCTGAGCCAAAATCAAGAGTCGGATGCTCAACCAACTGAGCCACCCAGGTGCCCCTAAACTAAATTTTTTTCCACTCATTTCTCTAGGAAAAATTGGACAAATTACTTAACCTCCTTTAATCTCAAATTTTTCACCAGAATGTATATTGAAGACCTGTTTGGAAGATGAAAAGAGGTCATATTTGTAAGGTGATAGCAAATATTTTCATTAATACTACATGGTAGGCTGGACATTTCCTGGTCTAACCCCTCTTGCCTATATCTATAGGTTTCTCCTTCGCTGTCTTCCAGAGTCATATGCTTACCTAGATCTCCAGTCATATGAACAGGATTAGGGTCCTGCTTCATTTTTTCCCACACCCACCTCCTGGTGGTTCATTTTCCCTGCCTCCTACTGAATCCAGATTAAAGCATCAAATGCCTGGGGCGCCTGGGTGGCTCAGTCGATTAAGCGTCCGACTTCGGCTCAGGTCATGATCTCGCGGTCCGTAAGTTCGAGCCCCGCGTCGGGCTCTGTGCTGACAGCTCAGAGCCTGGAGCCTGTTTCAGATTCTGTGTCTCCCTCTCTCTGACCCTCCCCCATTCATGCTCTGTCTCTCTCTGTCTCAAAAATAAATAAACGTTAAAAAAAAATAAATAAATAAATAAATAAAGCATCAAATGCCTGAGAGTTCATGTAGAACTTGGGGGCCCACTCTTGCTTAGGAGCCCTAGATTGTACTTTACTCACCTGCAAATGGGCTGGGCTCACAATGACCCAATGTGATATTGAGAAGAGAAAGATGGAAAGTTTAAAGTAGCAAAAAGCCAGTGGTAAGGGAGTTAAAATGTTTTCCTGCTGTTAGGAATGTGCATGCTGTTAAATTTTAGGTCTCAGGAGGGAGGCATCATGCTACTTTAAAGAAGAAAGGTGGGGAAAAACGGATTCCCAAAACAATTTAGAATGTAACTGGACCTCTTGGGAAGTCAAAAACTGGAAAGAAGCTGAGATACACAGGAAGGCAAGGATGGTGTCCTTGTGGAGAACAGAGCTGAGATTCAAAATGAAGTATCCACTGAGAATCCAGGCTAGGGCTGTGGCCATAACATGGAAAGTATCCTTGGAGAAGGGAACAGAGCAGGGAATGGGCACTGTGCCTGAGCCTTGGAACAAGAGGATCTTTGTGCATAATTGATTGGGCTCCAGGGCTGGAGAGGAATTCTTGTACACGGGGTTTCTCCCAAGACTGCCTTTGTGAGTACTCACATTTCCCTTTCTACACTGCTATACACCTGTACCATGAAGTATGGGTCTTGACGTCTCCTCATGACTTAGCCTGATCTTTTCATCCTGCCAAGACTGCACCAGGCTGAGATGCCAATGTCCTAGGCACCGGCCTGCCTGGAAGGTGGGCGATGTGTAGCAGTCCAATTGGGTCAGAGGGGCTGAGTGTCCAGAATGACCACACCTGAAGTCAAGCCCCCACCACACACTCACTGAATGACTTTGCAGCAAGTTCTTAGCATCCACCAACCTCAGTTTCCTCATTTGTAAATGAGAAAGGGACCATACCTATGTTCACAACATTAGAGTAAACAAATAAACATCACATAACACAGTCTTACAAATAGTAGGATTATTAGATGCCTGTATCATCTGAATAGGAGTTTGGGAATAGGAGTATCAAAGTTCTCCTATTTTATATAGCTATGAATCATTTGTAAGGGCCCCTCTCATGAAAAGACATGGTGCTCAGCTCCATGGGCAATAAAAAGAAAGCATGATTCAGAAGCTCTAGAGATTTGTGAATGAGCAGGAGAGAGAAGAAAAATAATAGACAAGAAGTAAAGTGAGATCTATAGAAAGAAATCTGAACATGATTTGCCATTGTAGGAGGACAGGGGACTCTGTGTGCTGAGTGGCTACTCTGCCCCAGGCACTATGCTAGAAGCTTGCAAGCCTTATTTCGTGGACAACTACACTGTGGGGTAGGTCCATTACAGTCCCCACTAATAATTGCAAGAACTCAAGGCTCAGAAGAACCAAGTGACTTTCCAAGAAGCCCCAAATGGCAGATGATGAGAGAGATTTTGCATTGCCTGCCTTTAAATTCTACCCTTTCTGGAAAACCTCTTTGGCTCTCAGGAGACAGAAAGTAGAGAGGGAATATCTTTACATTGGTCTTCAGGGGGAAAAAAGAACTGTGCGATTACCTTTACATTGGATAGTAGGGAAACTATAAGCAATTTACAGAAGAGGGGTGGGAATCATGGGCATGTATCTCCTGAAATGATAACTGTGAGAACAGGAGTACAGCTTCTTTAGTCAGTACTGAGTGTGCACAACGTGGGGCATTCTGGCAAAGTAGCCTCATGTAGGATCTCTGATGGTTCAAATGAACCCGCGATGATTAACTACCTGGAAATTAGCCCACAATATCTTCATGAGTAAATAAGCCACAGATCTTTCCCAAATGGTGGCCTCAGAAAGCAGATCATAGATAAAAATAAAAATATAAAAAAAATAATTAAAAAAATAAAACAAAGAAACAACTTGCTTGGAAAACATGATGAATACAGCCATGTAGATAGAAGGTGGAAGGAGGGAACATCTACATAGCAGCTAAAGTGCATTGTGTTTGGTGTACATTGATTGGACTCTATATAAGAGAATATTGAGACAGATCACGATAGATCTATTGGAAGAAGGGTACTACCCAGAGCACTTGGTCTTGGTGCAATGGATATAATCCTGGAGCTGCCAGGGGTCACTATATCAAGAGAGCTGGCATGAAACAGAAGGCTACACAGAGAAAAGCAGAGCCTAGAAGGGATGAAGGGATAGGAGACTAGATCCTGATGAAACTCTGCTAGCCTCAATCCAGGTGCACCTGAAGTCAGGTCATCCCTGGATTCTGTGGTTGTGCAAACCGTTGCATCTTCTCTTTGCTTTAGCTTACTTTGAGTTTGAATTATTTTTACTTGCAACCAAAAGATTCCTGCCTAATATGGAAATGAAGTCATGCTGGATCTCTGGCAATGAGGACAATGCAGGGCATACAGTAGATGCTCAAAGATAATATTGGAATGGGTGAATAATAGACTTGATCCTCCCGAGCAATTACAAACAATGACTCAGAGACATGATGGTCATAGGGACAGAAATAGAAGTAAAACTCTCATCTCTTGGGTTCTAGTTCAGGACACCTTCCATTACTTTACATAGACCTTTACTAATTTGAGAAAAACTTTATGCCTCTTGTACATATGGACGGATGCTTCTTTTTTTATCTTTCTATGCTTCATGATTTAGAAAATCCTGCATGTACTTTGTCATCATAAAAGATCCACTCCTTCCCCTGTACTCCTATTCCATTCTCAATCACAGTTTGACATGTATGTACCCTAATGGACCTTCTTCTATGCATTTATGTAAGGCTAACAAAGTATCAAGTTGATAATAATATTTGAATTAAAAATAACGTTTTAATTTGCTTCCAAATAACACAAGGAGTCATGAGAAGAGATGGTTGGTTGGGGTTCAGATAAAACAGAATAGGCCGTGTTGATAATTGTTGAAGCAGCATGATGGGTCACTCTGTTCTCTACAGTGCATATGTTTGAAAGATACAAAATGTGTGAAGATGAAAAACAATATTATATAAAATGAATAATGTGTACACTGTAAAGAATTGAAGAAGGAAAGAGATAATGAGAAAATATCAGCATTATATTCTTGCTACCCAGAGTTTACCAAGTGTATATCTGGTATGTCCTTCCAAACCTTTATATATGCATACACACACACACACACACACACACACACACACACTGTTACTGTTTTGTCCTTTATTTAACCACTTTTTAAGTATACATTAAAAAAATTATCTGGGACTTTTCTGTTATTGTTACTGCATTTATGTTATTATTTGGGAGGAGCTAACTTTACTTCTCCATGTAGCCATGCCAATATTTAATATTCTTTGCTTCAATAATGCCCATTCTATATTCAAATTTCTCCAACCATCTGTAATAATTCAGTATTTGTCTGCAAGCACCCAATATAGGACCAGGTATTATATCCAGTTTTTATGCCCTTAAAAACTCACAGGGAAGAAACCTAGCTTTATTGAGACATAATTTACATGGCATATAATCACCTATTTAGAGTGTACAATTCAGTGTGTTTCAGTATATTCTTAGGATAGTGCAGCCATTATAATCTAATTTTAGAATATTTTATCACTCCCCAAATTAGCAGTCATATCCCATTCCTCACCTGGCCCTCCCCAGCCCTAAGCTGCCCTCTGTCTCTATATATCTGCCTGTTCTGACATTTGAAAAAATGAAACTGTATAATATGTGGCTTTTGTGTTTGACTTCTGTCATTTAGCATCATGTTTTCAAGGATTTCCCACATTGGAGGATGAGTCAGCACCTTGTTCCTTTCTATTGTCAAATAGTATCTCACTGTATGGATATAACATTTTTTTTGTTTATTCATTCATCAGCTGATATTCACTGGATTGTTTCTACTTTATAGGTATTTATGGTTAATGCTATGAATATTTGTGTTCAAGTTTTTGTGTGGACTCGTGTTTTCTCTGGGATAGATACTTAGGAGTGGAATTGTTGGGAATATGACAGCCTCATGTTTAGCAATTCAAGGAACTGCCAAACTGCATAATCTAAATAGGGGAATTATATCTCAGTAAAACTTAAAATGTTGAATATTTTTTTCCTTCCAGGTTTGTCTTTAAATACTGTAGCCCAACTAGTAAGATTCCCTCCTTGGTTGCTTTCTGTATGTCTCAGACATTCAGTGAGGCCCCTCTACTCTGGCTGGGTGAGGGGGACTAAGAAGTTTCTTATCCCTGTGAATCCTGTGAATCCCTGTGAATTCTGACAATGGCTCAGTTTACAAATCTTTGGTCATTCTTGGCCCGGCCTTGTGGGGAATTGCTCTCCGTATACACAGACAAGGATTCAAAGGGAAACCTATAAAAATGTCTGTTGCTTTTTCTCTCTGTGGCTTCTTCGTCTCTGGTATCTGCTCTGGAATTCTAGCCGGCTGAGCTTCCATGAACTCTGGTCTCTGTCCTCAACTCAGCGAGACCACAGTTCTGCATTCCCACAAGAAAGCCATTCTTTGGAAAGTGGTTCAGAAATCTAGGGAGACTATAGGACTCACCTCATTTGTTTCTCTTCACTCAAAGATGACAGACTCTTCTTGTCCACATGAAACAATCCTTTCATATTTTTGTGCAATTTTCTATGTTCACCCAAGGAGAGTAAATCCCGTATTTACTCAATCTTGGTTAAATGCACTATTTTGCACCTCCCCAAATGGATTTCATGGACAATTTTCCTAACAGAACTAATTGTGAATTCTTTTGCCTCCACTTTATAATTACAAATACGATTTCATAAAGTCACTAGAACTTGGATCATTATAGTTCATAACTCCTTTCCAAAGGACAAGGTTTGGGCTCATCTCTTCTCGGAAAATATTTTCAGAATTATTAGAGAAACAGTAGTTTCTACATTCCCCCAAGAAGAGCTTCTTTTTCCAATTCACGAGTGAACCACCTTTGGAACTCTGGTGGGGAAAATGCTAGAGTTCAAGATCAGGTAGGTCTCTGTGGATTTTCATCAGCAGGGTCTACACAGCGTCACGAAGGTAATGAAGCTGACAGAGTAATGAGAAGGAAATGACTACAGAAACTGAGCTTCCCCTGCCACCCCACAGCAGAGGATAATTTGACAGTTCAACACCGCCTGTTTGCCAAAATACTTCTGTGGCTCATTTCTCATTATGGAAAGTAGCCCTGTGGGGGCATGTCACTGTGTCTGGGTGACAGGGGTCTATGTGGGAAAGCACGGCTCAGCGTGTTTGCTGCTGGGCTTGGCAGGCAGTGAGTGACAGGAGGTGTTGGGAGGATTCCCCGTTCTAAGGCTCTCTTCAACCCCACACACTCTGTTCAAGCCTAAATAAAGACATTACCGGAAACGTTCTTCTGCTACTCTGGGCTCAGTCCCTCCCTCCCTCCCTCTCTCCCTTCCCTGCATTCATCAAATATCTATTATCCCAATTAAGAAGATAGTTGAGGTACTTCACAATGCTTCAAAGAGCACCCTGTGCAGAGATAAAGAAGCTTGCAGCAAATAATTGAAACATACTGATGGGGCGCCTGGGTGGCTCAGTCAGTTAAGCGGCCGACTTTGGCTCAGGTCATGATCTCGCGGTCCGTGAGTTTGAGCCCCGCGTCGGGCTCTGTGCTGACAATTCCAAGCCTGGAGCCTGTTTCAGATTCTTTGTCTCCCTCTCTCTGACCCTCCCCCGTTCATGCTCTGTCTCTCTCTGTCTCGAAACATACTGAGCCAACTATAATGGAGGTGTATTCAAGGGGGCAGAGAGGTGGAAGTGAATCGGATTTGCAGGGAATGCACCAGAGCCGGGCATTAAACCACCTGTAGAAATGCACTAGGTGGGTGAGTTAGGAAAGGATTCTCCTTTGAAAACACGCAGGACCTCAAGTTATACCGTGAATTCTAAAAGTTGCAAAACTACAATGAGATATTACCTCACACTTGCCAGTATGGCTAAAGTTAACAACACAAGAAACAATGGGCATTGATGAGGATGCTGAGAAAGGGGAACCCTCTTACACTGTTAGTGGGAAGGCAAACTGCTATAGCCACTGTGGAAGACAGTATGGATGTGCTTCAAAAAGTTAAAAATAGGACTATCCTATAATCCAGCAATTGCACTACTGGGTATTTACCCAAAGAGTTAAAAAATGCTGATCCGGAGGGATACATGCACCCCAATGTTTATAGCAGCATTATCGACAATAGCCAATTTCTGAAAACAGCCCAAATGTCCAATAGCTAAATAAAGAAGATGTGGTGCGCACACACACACACACACACACACACACAAACACACACACAATGGAATATTACTTAGCCATAGAAAGAATGAAATCTTGCCATTTGCAACAACATAGATGGAACTAGAGAGTATAATGCTGAACGAAATAAGTCAGTCAGAGAAAGACAAATAGCATATGATTTCATTCATGTGTGGAATTTAAGAATCAAAACAAATGACCATAGGGGAAAATAAGAGAGAGACAAGCCAAGAAATAGACTCTTAACTACAGAGAACAAAATGGTGGTTACCAGAGAGGAGGTGGGCTGGGGCCAGTTGAACACGTGGTGGGGACTCAGGAGGGCACTTGTTGTGATGAGCACCAGGGGTTGTATGGAAGTGTCGAATCACTAAATATTACACCTGAAAGTAATATTACACTACATGTTAACTAACAGGAACTTAAAAAAAAACTTTTTTAAAAATTGCAAGTAGTTAAATAATGCTAGAAAGAAAACTAAAGGAGGTATGGAAATGGGAGGTGGGGGGAGTGTGGACGTGGGGGTAGGCTGAGTGAGGGTTAAGGGGAGGCTTCCCTAACTTACACAGGTATTTGGACTCTGTTCTCCGTGGTTTTCCTCAGACTTCTGTGATGTGAACCACAACAAGAAATAGGTGTTACAGCAGGATCTACTAGACATACATAGAATTGAAACAAAAGTTTCATGAAACACTTTTTAACCTCATTAAGTACCTAAATTCCTATTAATTCCACTTCATTCTATTTCGTGTTTTAGATACTGGTTAGGATTTTATCCCAGTGTCCGCTTTCAGGAGACCCAGTCTGTGACAGTGGGTATTCTTGTCTTGCTCTAGATCTCAAAGAGTTTTCAACATCTCACCACTGAATGTAATATTTGTTATGAGTTTTTTAGATTTACTTGTCGGATGAAGGAAGGCCTATTCATATTTTAGTAAGAGTCCTAACACAAATGTTGGGTTCCATGAAACATTATTGAGCTGTTTATGTTTTTTCTCTATTAATTTATTAATGGCTACATTAAATTGCTTGACTTTTCTAAAGGTAAAAAAAAACCCTTGTGTTCATGGGATAAACTTAATTCAGGCTTTGATGCATTATTCGTCTTGCATATTTCTGGATCTGCTTTGCTCCCATTTGTTAAGAACTTCTAAAAATTTACAAATAGGAGAATTCACTCTAGTTGGTGCATAGTTCTATGAGTACTGATAAATATATAGAGTCGGGTAGCCACCACCACAAGTCATAATAGGCAGTGTTTAAATTTCGAATCATCTCATAAATGTCACTTTAAAAAGTTTCTTTGAATTGGCATTCGAATAAGTTCCATATGTTAAAATTTGGTTGTATGTCTCTGAAGACTCTTGTTAGACCTCAAGTTCTGTTCCATCTTTCTCCATCCACTTTGCAATGTATTTGTTGAAGAGACTGGATCATTTTGTCCCGTGGAGCTTCCCAGAGGCCACATGCTGCCGAGTACAGCCCTGTGGTTGTTTTTTAACATCTGCCATTTAACATATAATATGCTGTTCGACATATTGTCCTCTCTTTGGTATTTTTTCCTAAATTGAAACTGGAGGCTTGATCAGATTTGGGATTGATCTGGGTGACTAGTTTCCACATAGATTTGTTTTCCCCATAAGGATATATGGGGTGTTTACTTGCAACTTTTTGTAATGTTAGCAGTAGCTAATGACCACTGCTTTGTACAAGAATTCATAATGTGTTACACAGCGATAATGTTCCAATTCTTTCATTTCTTCTTTATTCATTTGCTAGAATACTTCTATAAAGAGAAACTTTGCTTCATCTACTTTTTTTGTGACCTAGTAGTGTGGGAAGACATGATAAAACGCTGAATTCTTTCCTTGTATTTTCAAGTTTCCAATGGTAACCAAGGTTATTTTTTTCATTCAGTATCATATTGCACTCTATAGTTTTATACATATTTCATGTGCTTAAATTCATAGCAGAAATTAATTTTAGTGATTCTCAAATTGCAACATTTTAGGCCAATAAAGATTTACTTGAGTTGACTTCACATTTGTTTAGACGTAACATTACTCGTCTTGATGGGGCTCTTATTATCCAGTATAACAAGATATTCCAAGATAACCTTGTATATTTCTTGCCCCTGACTTGGAATCAGTCATTCTGAAAGGAGTTCTGCTTCCTTTGATGAGAAATGGCATTTCAAGACTACAGTGTGTGAACTATGTGTTCCTTGCTACTGGTGTACTATGATATGTTTTTGAGGCATTTTCAGGGAGCAATGCTAGAAAGTAGGTGTCCATATACGTATGTGTATATTTATATATGTATGTGTGTATGTATATACATGTATGTATGTGTGTAAATCTACCTCTGTCTAGAGCTATCTATCGATCTATCTATAGTTACCTAGCTAGCTATTTTCTATCAGACATTTTAGTTTGGATCGCAGGACTCCAAGGCACAGGAATAATAGAATATCATATATTTACTCATTTGATGAATCCCCAAGAATACATACCGAACAGTCTCAAAAGCAAACAAATAACAAATAACAGCACTATTACCAACAATATGCTTACTTGATATGGTATGTTTTTTTATTGCTGTCCCACTAAGACATGAACAGTCCAGTGATTAAGGTTTTAGAATAAGTTTCACTCTGAGTGATTAGTCACCAAAGGACAGGCATTTAGAATCATTTGTTCAATATCACTTTTCAAGTTTTCAAGGATTGATTCCAAAATCAATGTTTGTTCCTCCTATCATATTCCTATTTCACCCCCCAACTAAAGTGAAGTACACACACATACATACACCACACACTTCTCACTTTTCTTTAGAAAAGTGGTAGCAAGCTATACCCTTTTCTACTTATTATTTTAAGACAATAAGATACTCTTATACTCTTGGGGGTGCCTGGCTAGCTCAGTCAGTGGAGTGTGTGACTCCTGATCTCAGGGTTGTGAGTTCAAGCCCCACGTTGGTTGTAGAGATTAGTTAAAAATAAAATCTTAAAAAAAAAGTTACTCTTAAGAACTCTCCAAATTAAAATATAGAGATATTCCTGGCTACTTTTCATGACTATTTAGTACCCCACTGTGGAGTATCATGCTATCTCCTATTTGGAGACTGATGGCCACCTGAATTGTTTCAACTCTGATATTTCAAATATTCCCACAAAGAGTGCCTAGAGCACATTTTATTTATTTATTTATTTATTTATTTACATCCAAGTTAGTTACATATAGTGCAATAATGATTTCAGGAGTAGTTTCCAGTGATTCATCCCGTATGTGTAACACCAAGCTAGAGCACATTTTCATATTTTTGCCTGTGAATTTTTTGGCATCAACTCCTAAAAGTGTAAATGTGGGGTTGAAGGGTAAATGAATACATAAATTTCCTAGAAATTACTGCCTTTGCCTACAGGTGTTTATCAGTCTGCATTTTCACCAGGGATACATGAGAATGACCAATTTGGCCCACAGCTGTGGCAGCGAAACATGTTGCCAAACATGTATTATGCTGTCCATCTACTAGGTGAGAAATGGTACCTTATTACAATGTTAACTTTCATCTTTCTTATTGTGAGTGGATATAAGCATATTTTCAAATGGTTCTGTTATATACATCTTATTTTCAATAAACTTAATGTTCACATTGTTAATCCACTATTCGTAGAGATGTTCTCATTTTTTTTCTCTATTTTTATAAGCCCTTTATATATTAGAAATATTGAGCTTTGATGATACAGATTGCAAATACTTTTCCAATTTGGCAAATTTCTTTTTACTTTGTTTGGCTTTCTTTTTTGTGACTCTGCAGTGTTTATTCCTGTGGTACTACATTTATCTATCATTTCACTTATGACCTCTAGATTTTGAGTAATAGAAAAGTTGTTCACGGTACCAGATGACAAAGAAACTCCCCCCAAATACTATCCTATTCTATTTTTAAACTTTTGAAATAATAATAGATCCACAAAAAGATTGCATGATTAATCAAAAAGGTCCCATGTGCCCTTCACCTAGATTCCCCTAATGGCAGCATCTTACTTATTATAGTACAATATCCAAGTAATGAAATTAACCTGAGTACATTCCACACCCTATTCAGATTTCATCAGGCTTATATGCATTCATTTGTGTGCATGTAATTGTATGCAATTTTATCACAGGTATAGATTTGTAAACCACCAACACCTCAAATACCGCCTCAAATTATTTCATCGCCTCAAACACTCTATGGAAACTTCTTCTTCAGTCACACCCATCCCCTTCCCCCAACACTTTGTCCCTAACTGCTGATAACCACAGTTCCATTTTTTATCTCTACAATACTGTCATTTCAAGAATGCTATACAAGTCGAGTCCTACCATATATGACATTTTGAGATTGACATTTTCATTCAGCATATTGCCCTTGAGATCCATCCAAGCTGTTACTTGTATCAATACAAGTTTGTCCCTGCTTTATTGCTGAGTAGTATTCCACGGTTTGGATGTAATGTAGTTAAAGTGTTCACCCATTGGAGAACAACTGACTTGTTGTCAATATTTGGCTATTATAAATAAAGCTGCTATGATCTTTCACGTAAAGGTTGTGTGGACATAAATTTTCTCCAAGGTATAAATGTACAGAAATATGATTGCTGAGTTGTACAGTAAATTTATATTTAGTGGCTTTTTTAAAAATAAACTTTACTAGTTTTCTGATTCTGCTTTAGCAAATTACCACAGATTTAGTGGCAAACACCTCAAATCTCATGTGTTACAGTTCTGGAGGCCAGAGGTCCAAAATGTTTCTCACTGGACTCATATCAAGCGAGTGGCAGTACTGTGTTTCTTTCTGAAGGTGCTGGAGGGAATCCATTTCCTCCCCTTTTCTGGCTTCTAGAGTCTGCCTGTATTCCTTAGCTCATGGCTCCATTTCTCAATCTTCAAAGGCAAAAATGCACATCCCTCCAACTCTTATTCTGCCCTCAATCTTTGTCTCTGAATGAAGCTGGGAAGAGCGCCTGGTGGCTCTTGATTTCGGCTTGGATCATGATCTCACAGTGTGTGAGTTCGAGCCCCATGTCAGGCTCTCTGCTGTCAAAGAGGACCTTGCTTTGGCTCCTCTGTCCCCTTCTGTTTCTGCCCCTCCCCCACTCACACGTGTGTGCTCTCTCTCTCTCTCTCTCTCTCTCAAAAATAAATAAATATTTAAAAAAAGAAAGCTGGGAAAGTCCTCTGCTTTTAAGGGCTCCAGTGATCAGATTGGGCCCATCCAGATTATCCAGGATAATTCCCTTCTCAAAGTCCTTAACCTTAATTACAAAGCCCTTTCGCTAAGTAATGGTACATATTCACAGATTTAGGAATCAGGAAGTGAGCATCTTTGGGTACTATTATTCTGCCTACACAGAAAGTGTTAAACTATTTTCCAGAGTGGCTCTGTCATTTTATAATCACAATAGCAATTTCTATACATCCTCATCAGCATTTGATACTGTCACTCTTTTTCCCCAGTTGTTGTGATAGATACATAGTAATATCTCATGATTTTAATCTGCATTTCCTTCATTAAGTTGAACATCTCTTCATGTGCTGAGTTGCCATCCATATGTCCTCTTTAGTGAAACATCTCTTCATTTGTTTTCTAATTATTGAGTTATTTTTGGCTCAGTTGTAAACAGAACTTTATATATAGTTTACATAATCTAAATATGAGTCCTTTGTGATGTGTATAATTTGCAAACATTTTCTTCTGGTCTGTAGCTTGTCTTCTCACTCCCTTAACAGGCTCTTTTGCAGAGCAAAAGCTTTAATTTTGATGAAGACTGTTTTATCAGTATTTTCTCTTAGGACCATGCTTTGGGTATCACATCTAAGACACCTTCATCTGGCCATGATTTCCTCCTATGTTTTCTTCTAAAGGATTTTGTGTGGGTACATTTTATACTTAAGGATGCGATCCATTTTGAGTTAATATATATATATATATATGTGTATATATATATATTTATATATATATTTATACATATAAAGTATATAAAGTACACGAGGTTCGTTTTCTTTGTCCATGAATGTCTAATTTTTCCAGTACCATTCGTTGAGAGGATGTCTTTCATCAACGGAATTGTTGCTCCTTCATCAAAAATCGGACATACTTGTATGAGACCATCTCTCAGATCTCTATTCTGTTTGTTCATCTCTGTATCTACCCCTCTGACAAGACCACACTGCCTTGATTATTGTGGATATATAGTAATGATTAAGATCAGGGGGGCCGATTCCTCCAGTTTATTCTTTTTCAAAAGGAGCAATGAGTGGATTCCAGCCTTATCAGATATTTACACATACCCAAAATGTTCTATGCTTAAAATAGTGATGTATCGGCAGACATACTATTAGAACTTAATAGAAAATCTGTAAGTAGACCTTACTGAATATTGAATTTAGGACACAATGCCAAAAAAAAATCTCGTATCAATAGAAAAGACAGACATTTAAATTAGTGGTTTTGGAGTAGCTGGCAAAAGATAAAGTTTGGTGATACCCTGTATGTGCAGGTTTTCAAATGGAATTCCGCACTTTAATGAAATCATGAAAGTATCAGAAGGAAATATGGATAAATCTTTCTATAACCTGTGAGCTGGGAAATCTTTTAAATCTATTTTTCAAATTCCAGAATCAACAAATAGAAATAAAGATAGATAACTTGGATTATATTAAAAACTGACAAAAAATACTATATTCAAAGTAGAAGGGAAAATTACATGCTGAGGGAAAAAAAAGACTAGTATTAGTGAGACAAACAAATTCTGGATTTCCTTTTTTAAAATTTTCATTTTTTTTTAGAGAGAGAGAGAGAGAAAGAGAGCATGCACATGTGCACAAGCAGGGGAGGAACAGAGGGAAAGGGAGGGAGAGAATCTTAAGCAGGCTCCACGCTCAGCATGGGGCTCAATCTCACCAACTCATGACCAGGAGACCATGACCTGAGCTGAAATCAAGAGTCAGATGCTTAACTGAGCTACCCAGGTGTGCCTAAATTCTGGATTTTCTTAACATAGAGCTTTCATAGGGAAGAAGGAAGTCAACAACTTCATGGAAAAGGAGGCTAAAAAATTTACAGAAAAAGAAATGAAAAGGACAAGTAAACCAATGAAAAGATGTTCAAATTTGTTTATACAATAAGAGAAATGTAAATTAAAATTATAATGATATATTATTCCTCACCCATCAGAATCACAAAAATCCCAAAGTTTGCCAATATACTGCATGATGAAACTGTGTACTCTTGTATATTGCTGGTGGAAATGCAAAAGTGTACAATGTCTTTGGAGAGGAATTTGGTAATGCCTAGGAAAATTACATATTCACAGTTACCCTTGGACCCAGCAATTCATCCTCTAGAGTCTCTCCCGAAAATGCACATTACAGTGATTGCAAATTCCTCAAAATATCATTTATCTTATCACTGCTTTGAAATGTTCATAGTTTTAAAGATTCACCATTTGATCTTGTTACTGAATGTTTAAATTAAAAAGCAAGTATACTATCATATCACTAATTAGTTTTTTGAAAATATTTTGATACCCTTCTTTCAATGTTATTCGAAATTCAAAATAAAATAAGTATGGCTCTTAGGGGTGCAGCTATCATAACCTCATAAGATCCTTCCCTCCCTCAACACACATAATGTATACACAAACACATTTTGAAAATTTTTTAGACTGACTGCCAAGTGAATATGTATCATCATGGGATAAGAGAAGGCATGGCTTGGGCTAAATGTCAGGGAAAACTACTGGCACCAGTTAACTGAGAACTATGGATAAAATTAAATCATAAGGTATTTGAGCAACCTTCATTCATACAACTTTTCCGAAGTGGAGAGCAAAGAAAATCCACCCTCCTATTATAGGAAAAGACAGTATTTTGGTCTGAATTATTGAGCTTGACTATTGACCAAATTCAATTGAATAATTCTTACTCTGACTAGTTCTATGTTGGCCTAGGCTTTAGGTTGGGGCATGAAATGTTAGCACTGCTTAATGTACTGATGAGTGAAATGTGCATAGCCTGGACTGGAATTGGGCAAGTAAGGCACCTAGGGTGCAAAATTTGAGAGGCATTTGTTTAGAGGAGAGTGTGGGTACAGGGCCTGCCCTAAAAGTGACTGCTCCCCAGGTTTTTGTGCCCTGAGCACCTTACGCACCTCATCTTAGTTTGAGCTGTGAAACTGGTGCCTATGGATACAAAGGGTTTAGTTAGTTCATGTGACAGAACTCGAGTTAGTGATAACTTTCTATAACCTGTGAGCTGGGAAATCTTTTAAATCTATTATTCAAATTCCAGAAGCAACAAATAGAAATAAAGATAGATAACTTGGATTATATTAAAAACTGACCCAAAAATGCTATATTCAAAGTAGAAGGGAAGATTACATGCTGAGGGAAAAAAAGACTAGTATTAGTGAGACATATTCGCATGTTATTCGACAGAGCTCGAACTAATACAGATTCTCTAATGCAGATCTGGAAACTTCCCTCCTATATTAGGCTGCCTTCACCCTTGGCACTGCTTCAGGAAAATTCTCTCAAGACAGAGTGGTCAGTCCTTTAGCCTGGATAAGACCTTGAGCCTGAATTTGGTCATGACACGATGACCAATCAGAGCCCAGTAAGACCTCATCCACAACAAGATAATTACACTGTTCAAATGGAAAAGTGTTTACCAGGTGAATTAACAAGGAAACAAGGAAAATGTTAATCCTTCACAACGGAGACCAAGAAACTTTCTTTAAGTGCTAACGAAATTATTATGAATAGAGCTATTATAAGCCAATAGTGACTTTGCTAATTTCCAAGTCCCTACCCTCATCTAATGATTAAAACATAGAAAATCCAAGGGAAGAAGTAGTTTTACCTTTTAAGACTTGTTAAGGATTTGAAAGAAATAGCTCTGGATTTTTTTTCCAGAATACTCTAAAACTTAGGGTTTTCAATAAAACAAACAAACAAAAAATAGACCCGGTAGTCCTTATTTACCCAAGAGAAACAATATTATAATCATCTGCTTTTCCTAATCACAAAATGCCCTTCAAGGGGTGAATGGATAAATAAATTATGGTACATCAATACAATGGAATACTACAAAGAAATTAACTTAGATGGATCTCAAATGCATTGTCCTGAATGAAGGATGACTGACCCAGAAGACTATTTACTATGATCCACTAACATAGGATATTTTGGAAAGGGCAAAACTATAGGGGGAGAAAACAGACAATGGCTGCTAGGGCTGGGGTTTGGAGGAGGGGTTGAGAAAAAAGAGATAAGGGGAATTTTTGAAATGATAGAACTGTTTTGTATCTTGTTTGTCATGGTGGTTCTTAACTACATGTATTTGTCAAGAATAATAGAATTATACACTAGCAAGAATAAATTTTACTGGAAAACATTTTAATAACTTTTTCAGTATAATTTGTTTCTTTGTATTTCTAACTATTTCATTACATGCATCTAAAAAATTATTCAGAGAAGAGATCCATAAGCTTTATCAGACTGTTGAAGGGGTTTGTGAGAAAAACAAAAAAAAATATCAAGAACCTCTCCAGTATGGGGTGCTACTCTTGGCTTTTGCCTTGTATCTTGTCAATGCCAAGTTCAACCAAAACCTCTACTCATCTCTCAGCTGTTTGTCATGCATGCTCAGGGAGGAGACAGGATCACAGTGTGTGTGTGTGTGTGTGTGTGTGTGTGTCACAGAGGACTCTCTTTCATCCCTATCATGTTGTGTCCCTGACTCAACACTACCCTTGTCTCCTGTGTCCCCTTAGAGCTTCGCCCAGTGGTTGTCTCCCTCTTGATTCCTAGGGAGATGTCCGTGGGCAGACCTTCCTGCTCTACATTTTGTGCTCCTGTTTTCAGCCTGTGACTTAGTCCAGTAATCTTCAGCATCTTGTTTATTCCTTGATGTTCTTAAGACAAAGCTTTCTGAATTTTTCTACCTTTTTTATTTGTAAGTGAAACTATTAATTTGAAACATCCAGTCTGACATTGCATAACCATGCTTTAATGGTGTTTCAGTTATCTGGTATTTTACTTTAGTTACTGCATGCTAACTTATCTAATTGACTCTTTTTAAGAGCAAATCTATGTCATTCTAAGTGAATGGACACCAATGATAGAGAATGATTGATTCCCTCCATGATTGATTAAATCTCATATTTGCTGATCCAGTTCTAAATACTTATCCAACTGCATTTCTAGTTGATGCTTCAGTCCTGACTAGATACCATGACCCATCAGAATAAAAATCATTTAATGAATTATAGATAAAATTTTGAGATTAGGCTTTTATATTTTAAGTATTATTTCTATGTTGGTTCCCAGTTCTATTCATCTATGAGGTTCTTGATTACACTTCCAATTCAATTAGGAAAGAAGTAAGAATAATTCTATGCCTCAAAAGGTCTCTTCTGAGCTCTAGAAATATGTCTTCATGGTGTACAGTGAGGTTGGGAGATTGGGGGGAAATCCTTTATCCATGCATTCCTAAGACAGTTAGTATCATGACAGTGAAGTAAAAGGCAATTTTTCACATCTATGGTGTTATGTTGGGACCATTATGAGGTAAAAGAAACCAGGGAAAAAGAAACTAAGAAGTTAAGAGCCAGAGCCTAGATCCAACCAGGAACCTTGAGGAGATAGATTTTCAATCACATTTTGGAGATCTTTCTAGAAGCTACAGTTATCCAAAGATAAAACTGTCTCTGCTGCAGATGGCTCTGATCTCTTCACCATCACAATGGTCAGCCCAGGCTGCACAGCTGTTCCCAGAGAGGTTTGAAAGGCCAGTTAGAGTCACATGGCACATTGGGCTGTGGCTACAAGGGACCTCTCCAACTCCAAGAATCAGTGAGTCTCCCAACCCCAAGAATCTGGGAGGCTTGACTTTTTTTAGTTGTCTTGTCTAATGCAATATAATTATATATTAGTTGATAATCAGACTTTATCTATCCCCTTTAAAGTTCAGGCAGTAGAGTTACTCATACTACTTAGTTCTTGGTACAGCATTTCCTCTGGTCTATGCCAAGCTGTCCTCTTATTTATTAATTCAATGGTTTATTTATTCCCTCTTATTTCTACATAATCTGTTCCCGTTGCCTTCTCTCACATTAGGCAAAATTCTAATATATTTAATATATATCTTCCTGTTTATATGCAAAACTGTATCCTCGTAAAATACTTATTCATTTTGCAAAATGCATACTGTTGTTTTACATGCACTCATTTTCAATTTACACTAATGATATTATGTAATATAATCTCATTCTGTTTCTAACTTTTTTATTAAGCACTCATTCTTCACTATCCATCCATTTTGCTATATTTGGTTCATTGCTTCCAACTACAGTATAGCCCTCCATGGTGTGAACTGCACCATATTTGACCAACCCACTCGCTACCTCCAAAAATAAAATGAACACAGCCTTATCTATGTCCTCTTTTGGACTTGGAAATAAAGACTTTGGCATGTGTATTAGTCAAGGTTCTCTTGAAAACAGAACCAATAGAGTGTGTGTGTGTGTGTGTGTGTGTGTAGAAATTTATTACAAGGAATTGGCTCACATGATTATGGAAGCTGGTAAGTCCCAAGATCTGCAGGGTGAGTCACAAACTAGAGATTCAGGAGACCTAATGCTGTAGTTCCAGACTTGAAGGGATCAGGATCAAGACCCAGGAAGAAGTGATGTGTTTCAGTTCTAGTCTGAAGGCAAAAAAAAGCTGATATCCCAGTTTCAAGGCTGTCAGATAGGAAAAATTCTCTCTTATTCAGGGAAAGAGCAATTTCCACCCCCACCCCCTGACTTTAGGCCTTCAACTGATTGGACGAGGCCCACCCACACATGGAGGGTAATCTGCTTTACTCAGTCTATCAATTTAAATGTTAATCTCATCCAAAAACACCCTCACAAATACACTCAGAATAACATTTGACCAAATATCTAGGCATCCCATAACCTGGTCAAGTTAACACATAGAATTAATTATCACAGCATGTTAAAACCAGAAGTGTAAATGCTGAATCAGGAAGTATGTGTACCCTTATTTTGATCACACACTGTCTGTTGCTCTCCTGATTGGTATACTTAGTCATCTCCTATTCACAGTGAATCAGGGTTTACTCCCAGGGTTCTTAATCCCTGCTAACATTTAGCATCATCAAGCTTTCTAAGTCTGCCAGTCTACAAGATTTAAAGAGATACCTCGAAGTTCAAAGAGATATCTCTGTTGTTTTAATTTGCATTTTTCATATTACTAATGAGTCGAAGCAGCTTGTCATGCACATGCTATCTGGTTTCCTCTCCCTAATTGTGGTTTTAATGTATTTAAATTTCTAATGTCTCTAACTGATTGCCCCATTTCATTTGTTATTTATTTGTATTTTCTAATTTTTCTTGTTCAGTCTTGCCTGAGGTCTATTTTGTTAATCTTTTCAAAAAACAAATGTTGGTCTTTTTTTAATCTTCTCTGTTGTTTTTGCATTTTATTTCCAAATACTCCCCACTTCTAATAGTTCTCTTTTTTTACCCTCTTTGATAAAAGTGATGATGGTTTGTTTTGTATAAGATCCCCCTAAAAACACAGCAAGGGACCTGAGACATAGTATATATACAATATAAGATGGTCAGATGACTGAATTAATGACAAACTATAATATCTTTGAGGTATAGCAGTTCATTCTGTTTTCTAAATTGAGTTTTCTGCAGCAAAATACGGGTATAAGGACGTAGGTATGGCCAAAGGGGAGAAAGAGGACAAACAGCTTATATTGAACGTGCCTCTCTAAGGTTTGATTACATCCACTGAATGCAAACAGGCTTAGGAATATGGGGAGTGAGGATGGCAATTCTCTCTTCCAAAAATAATACCAAAGACCAGCATACACTGGGCTTTTTCAAGACTATTTTTTAGAGAAGTTTTAGATTCACAGCAAAATTGAGGGGGATGTATAGAGATTTCTTGCAAACCTCTGCTGCACATATGCACAACCTCCCCTATAGTGACATCTTCTACCAGAGTAATATATTTGTTACAATTGTTAAGCCTACGTTGACACATTATTACCGCCCCCAAGTTCATACTTTACACTACAGTTCATTCTTGGTGTACATTTTATGGGTTTGGACAAAAGTATAACGATATGGATTATATCATTGTGGATTCACACAGGAGAGTTTCACTGCCCTAAAAATCCTCTGTACTCTGTATATTCATCCCCCTCTCCCTCCAACTCCTGGTCACCACTGATCTTTTCAATGTCTCCAAAGTGTGCCTTTTCCAAGATGCCATATATTTGGAATCATATTGTATATGCCCTTTCAGATTGGCTTATTTCACTTAGAGATATGCATTTAAGATTCCTACATACTTTTCCTGGCTTCATAGTTCATTTCCTTTTAACACTGAATAATATTGCATTGTCTGGATGTACCAGCTTATTTATCCATTTAGGTACTGAAGGACACCTTGGTTGCCTCTAAGTTTCAGCAGCTACGAATAAGGCAGCTATGCACAACCACGTGCAGGTTTTTGTGTGGGCATACATTTTCATCTCCTTAGGGTAAATACCAAAGAGCACACTGGCTGGATGATATAGAAAGAGTGTGTTTAGTTTTGCAAGAAACGAGCGAACTGTCCTCCAAACTGGCTGCACCATTTTGCATTTCACTCTAGCAATGAATGGGACTTCCTCGCTGACACTTGCTCCACATGCTCACCAGCATTTGATGTCAGTGTTTTGGAGTTTGCTCCTTCTAACAGGTGTGTAGACTGTTGTTTCAATTTGTAGACTTGTTGTTTCAATTTGCATTTCCCTGATGACAGATGATGTGGACCCTATTCTAGTATGCTTATTTCCCGTCTGTACATCACTTTTGCTGAGGTGTTTGTTGAGGTCTCTGGTCCATTTTTTAAGAATGATGTTTGATTTCTTATTCTGGAGCTTTAAGTGTTAGTTATTTATTTTGGATAGCAGTTCTTTATCAGATGTGTCATTTGAAAATATTTTTTCCCCACCTTTGGCTTATCTTTTCATTCCCTTTACATTGTCTTTCACAGAACAGAGTTTTTCATTTTAATAAAGTCCGGTTTATCAATTATTTATTTACTAGATCATGTCTTTGGTGTTGTATCTAAAAAGTCATCCCCATACCCAAGGTTATATAGGTTTTCTCTTTGTTGTCTTCTGTGAGTTTTACACTTTTTTGTGTTTTACATTTAGATCTGTGACCCTATTTTTTATTTTATTTTATTTTTTTTAGTGAAGGGTATAAAGTCTGTGTCTGGACTCATTTTTTGCATGTGGATATTCAGTTGTTCCAACACTGCTTGTTGAAAAGACTATGTTTGCTCCATTTTATTGTCTGGTCTTTTGTCAATGATCTGTTGATTATATTTATGTGGGACTATTTCTGGGTGCTCTATTCTGCTCTATCGGCTTATTTGTCTATGTTTTTGCCAGTACTACACTGCCTAGATTATTATAGTTGTAGAGTAAGTCTCAAGTTGGGTAGTGTCAGTCCCCCAACTTTGCTACTCTCTTTCAATATGGTGTTGGCCATTCTAACATTTATTTATTTTTGAGACAGAGAGAGACAGAGCATGAACAGGGGAGGGGCAGAGAGAGAGGGAGAAAGAGAATCCGAAACAGGCTCCAGGCTCTGAGCTGTCAGCACAGAGCCCGGCGCGGGGCTCGAACTCACGGACCGTGAGATCATGACCTGAGCCGAAGTCGGACGCTCAACCGACCGAGCCACCCAGGCGCCCCTGGTGTTGGCCATTCTGTGTCATTTGCCCTTTCATATAATTGTAGAAGCATTTTGTCAACCTCCACAAATTAACTTGCTGGGATTATGATTGGGATCACACTGACTCTATAGATCAAGTTGGAAAGACCGGACATATTGACAATATTGAGTGTTCTTATTACGAACATGAAATATCTCTCCACTGATTTAGTTCTTTTATTGTATTCATCAGAGTTTTGTGGTTTTCCTCAAACCTTAAGTTAGGTTTATACTTAAGTATTTCATTTTGGGGAGTGCAAATGTAAATATTATTGTATTTTTATGTTTATTTTTATTTGAGAGAGAGAGAGAGAGAGAGAGAGAGACTGTGTGTGTGTGTGTGTGTGTGTGTGCATGACTGGTGGGGGCGGTGGTGAGGGGCAGGGGGAAAGAGAGAGAGAGAGAGAGAGAGAGAGAGAGAGAGAGAATCTTAAACAGGAACCAGGCTCAGTGCTGGTCCCAACACAGGGCTTGTTCCCATCATCCTGAAATCATGACCTGAACCAAAATCAAGGATCAAATGCTCAACTGACTGAGACACCAAGGAACCCCAATATTATTATATTTTTATCTCCAAATTCCACTTCTTCATATCTAGAAAGGTGATTGACTTTTATATGTTAACTTTGTATCCTATAACCATGCCATAATCATTTATTAGTTTCAGGAGGGTTATTTTTTAATCAATTCTTATGATCTTGTCATTTGTGAGCAAAACTAGTTTATTTCTTTTTCAATATGTATACATTTTCTTTTCTTTTCTTGACTTATAGCATTAACCAGAACCTGCAGTACAATGTTGAAAAGGAGTGGTAAGAAGGGACATCCTTGTCTTGTACCTGATCTTAATAGGAAAGCTTCAAGTTTCTCTATTAACTATGATGTTCATACAGAGTTTTTAAAGCAGGCTTAATGAAAATTCCGATTACCAGAAATATAATCACCAATAATAATGAGACAAGTTATGTGGAGCTAACCTACAATATGAGGATGAGATACGGTTTTGCAAATCACAAATCATGAGGTTCCTAAACCCAGACTTAGACTTATAGAGAAAAAAATAGCATCAACTTGAAATATAATGTACTAGGGTATGTTTTTTATGCAGTAATAATGCACAGGGAAGTAGATATTAAACATTAGCCAACAAGTTTGACTAGAGACCTTCCCATTAAGGGAATAATGGACACCAAGGAAGATTTCTGGCAACCACATTTTTTAAATGAGAAAAAAAAGAACTTTCCCAAGGGTACAAAGTCAAAGTCAAAAATTAAGTTTCTTTCTAGCAAAATACCACAAAGGAGAGTCAACACACCAAAGAATATGAAAGTTGCTATCATGCATAAAGAAAAAGTTCTGATTGGCTTTGTGCCAAAAGACTTCAATAAAAATATCTAAAGTACCTAATACATTTTTATCAAGGAAATGAGCATACCTAGTGTCTTAGTTCATTTAAAAAGCTTAAAGAACAAACATTTAGTTTTCATAGTTCTGGAGGCTGAGAAGCCCAAGATCAATAATTTTGAATCAAGACAACTCTGGAGTCTGCCCCCCCCCAAAAAAAAGAATGGCTAAATGACATGCTAAATATATTATCTTCAAAAATAATGCAAAATCAAGAAAGATGGAGGCCATACAAAGGACAATATTGTCCTGAACTTCCATTTAAAACAATGAAAATATGACACACTCCAGCCTAATGGCACAGTGACCAAACAGTGGAAAGTGGGGATGAAGTGGATTCTGCTGCATGGGTGTGAGGTCTGTGCTGCATACAAAACCACTTATTCTGATGCTTAAGAAGGTCTCAAGCTCTTCTAAGTGAACTACAAGCCAAAGCACAAGTCACAAGCCACAAGTCAAGCTACTAATCTAGAGGCAAGATCAGAGAGCAAGCAAGAATATCAGGATCTGTGCTATGTCATAGACCACTACCACCATACAAATATTAAAGATGACAAAAACAATAACTTCAAAATACTGAACTCTGCAATTCAACTTAGTAACCCTACTGAAATATCCTTAGTCTTTGGTGACCCGTATTAATAAAGGGACTCCTTAGGGAGATGTGTCATTCTGGGGACAGAGGAAGACTCCACCATGAAGCTCAGAAGTGCTAGTGCCCAAGACATTTGACCTCATCTTTTGTAATGGTGGTCAGACAAGGAGAATAGAGATTTAGTGAGAATTTTACCTCTAATATGTAACATCTGCAACATTTTTGAGGTTATATTTTGTCTGTTGATATTTTTTTGACCCAATACTGTTAGTGAAACATACAATTTGTTCCAGTTTGTAGCTATTTCTAGGAGTTATAAGAAAGAAATATTCCCACAAATGTGGTAGATCTAAGTCAGTGACCTAGAGGTCCCCAAAATTAAAGTACATTTTACCCGAGTGTTACACTAAGGTGCAGAGACCTTTAAGAAAAAGAGTCTCAGAACTAGGAATCCCAAATCATAGAAACATTTACTATTAAAACTGTGGAGTAGAAGAATTTCCCCAAATGGAAATATAGAATATTAGAAATACTGATTATAAAAATAGGGAGTATCAGAAATCTCAGTACTATAAATACTGAAAGATGGAAACAAAGAGTACCAGTGATGGAAGTGTTCTTGAAAAGTCCTTCCCACCTACAAGGACTTGTACACAGGTTAAAATCTACAGAGCACTTGTGAGTCCTCCTCAGTGATGTGAAATATCCTGGAAGTTATTATCATGGAAACCAAAGAGGTTTGCCTCTCCTTAACCTTTCACTAAATCCTCTTCTTTGTCACATCTCTTATGGTGATATTGACCACCTGGTTTTCCAAACTAAAGCCTCTCTTGGCGGATGGCTTGCAACGTTTTTCAAGAACAGCTTAAAAGCTGAAACACTTCCATTTTCCCATTCATTGACATGTCAATCTCTCAGAGTGGCTCTCTGGTTTCCATGATGAATAAAAAGTTACCAAGATGCACATTCTTAGAAAATAATAATTACAATTAATTTCCCCCCTTGAGAGAATGCACAACACAGGCTGTGGAGAGAGGGGGTGTTTGGGGTCTCATTGAAAACCTGGGTGCTCTGTCCCACCAAGTGCCCAAAGGTACCTAAGCCAACCGGTGGGGTATCAGAAAACCAAACACAGCCTAGACGCTTAAGTATCTTGTTTATTTCATTTTGAAGCTTGATGTCCAACATCCTTAAACAATGTCTCTGGTTCTTTTGTGCCTTGGACAAGTGTCGGGTAATCTGTTTTAATCAATGAAGTGCAATTAATATTTCAATATGGGAAAATAGAACATAGAATCTGAAGAGGGCAAAGGCATGTGTTACTACAGCTAACTCTTTGGCCTCAACATTCTGAGTCTCAGTTCTTCCATTTCTTAAATGAATACACAGTACCTTCATAACAGATGATGATGATGATGATGATGAAGTGAAGTGTTAAAAGATTATCTGGTATGGTCCAGGAATAGCATAAGGGCTCAGGTGAAGATTATATCTCGGCCTTGTGAGAACTCTGGTCCACCACTGGACTCTTGCCTGGCCTCAGAGGCTGAGAACGCTGCCCTGGGTGTCATCTGTCCCTTTCCTGCCTCAAGTTTATTATTACCCACCCTGAAGTCTGTGAAGTTAGTACTTAACTGAGCCAGAGTTTAAACAAGACTATGTGACTCTCAAACCCATTCTAGCAGCACACAGTCTCCAAGGTTGAGGCTCAACATAAGTACGTTCACACTTACAGATATTATGTCCATTACATATGTATATATTACTACATATAATATATAATAACTATATATATGTGTATATATAACACCTTCCGTGTATTATATATGTTTGCTTCTTTGTTGCATCTCCTCTATAGGATGTAAGTTCCATGAGGGCAGAGATCTTGCCTTGTTAACTCCTGCACCCCAACTCCAGGACTGCTTGGCCCAAGTATGCAAAACGTTCTTTATAGTTCATCAAATAGTTCTTCTAATAGTTTTCTGGGTGTTTGCCATGGCTCTTCTAGGTGTTTCTATAAATGTTTGTTGAGTAAATGAGGGAATACATGGATGCATAAATTAAAATAGAACTTTGCAAATTATTTGGCGTAGGTACTATGTGAGCTTCAGAGAGAGACAAAAGTACTATTTGGCCTATGACAGTTCTGTGTTGACATTTCTTTCCTCCTGAGGTGTTAAAATGTATCTTACTGACCATCAGTTTCCAAATGGGGTATGCAGGTAAGAGGCATTCATTCATGAAAGAGCCTGACTTTTCAGGGGAATGCAGATGGGGGCAGATAAGGAGGGAAGGCATTTTTTATAATGCAAATAATCACCAGCCCTTTTTCAGAGATCACCTTAAAAATCCTGCCAGACTGGATGCTATCTTAGACTATATTGATAGATCTCCAATAACTATAATTAAGTTTTTTCCTCCCCAGGGAGAAACAAGTGATCAATGACATTTTCTAAGGCTTCTTGCAATTGTGTAGCAGAATGTATCTCTCCAATGCTGTAATTTGTGAGGACTTCAATACAAGACTTAATGAGGATTTGGAGACACGCAGCCTGAGTAATCATCATTTAGCTGACAAAAAGAGTGTTACCATATCTAAAAAGGGCCTAAGGTTAATTGATATTTGGAAAAATGAAAGCCCTGCTTAGTATATTTTTCTTGCCACAAATTAGAGATTTACTTCTTGAACCTCGTATCAGCATGACTTTGCTCATTACCTCCTCTGTTCACACATTTCAGTTTATGTTTCCAATCCCTTTTCAATCCCAAAGGAGCTAAAATGGAAGAGGGAACTAGAAGGGTTCTCTTAAATAGTCACAGAACGTAGGGTAAGTTTGTAGTAAGAAGTGTATATCTTCATAATACAGAATTTGTAGAACATGAAAATGTATAGGGAAAAGGGGGGAGAAACAGAAGTCCATATGCTAAAGCCACCACGTGCAAACATTTTGATGTATTATGTTTTATATTTCATTTATGCTTATTCTTAGCATATTTTAGATGTTACTATATGTACAATTTGCAGGGTTTTTTTAAGTTTATTTATTTTGAAAGAGAGAGAAAGTGTGAGTGGGAGAGGGACAGAGAGAGGGAGAGAGAGAGTCCCAAGCAGGCTCCTCACTGTCAATGCAGAACCCCATGTGGGGCTCGAACCCACAAACCACAAGATCATCTGAGCCGAAGTCAGACTTTTAACTGACTGAGCCACTCATGCACCCCAAATTGTGCAATTTTTAAAAGCTAACTCAAGGGATAATCCACATTTTAATGGTAAAATCATGCATCAGGAGCAGATTATAATTTAAATGATCATTTCCTTATTGCTCAGAATTTAGAATTAGTTTCCTTTTGAACTTTTATTAATGCGTCATTAAACATTTTTGTGACTATTTGTTTCTGAATTCAGGATAATGTTCTTACTCTTCAGTCCCATCAGTAGAATGTTTGGATCAAAAATTCAGAGCAAATGTAAAACTCCTTTATCAAACTTCCAATATTTTTTTCTTTTTAAAAATTTTTAAGTTTTTTTACTTATTTTTGAGAGAGAGACAGAGAGAGTGAGAGAGAGGCAGAGAGAAAGGGATAGAGAGAATCCCAAGCAGGCTCTGCACTGTCAGCACAGGGCCCGATGCAGGGCTCAAGCCCACGAACCATGAGACCATGACCTAAGCCGAAACGAGGAGTCAGATGCTTAACTGACTGAGCCACCCAGGCGCCCCACAAAATCTTTTTCAAAAGAGTCGGACCATGTACTTTTACTTCATATAATAGAAACGCAGATAAATTCCTTAAGCCTGAGTCTTTCATTGAACATATTTCACCAACCCTGACTTTAAACTTACCCCTGTTCACAGCAGACAGCACCTGACACAACCTAAGAAAAATCGCCCTCTCTCTCTCTCTCTCTTTGCATTATATGTTGCTCTAAGAAACCTAAAACACAGTAGACTTCTGCTCTGCAGTGTATGTGGTGGTGTCGTCATTGGCTGGAATCACATCACATGCAAGCCAAAGGCATACGGGACGAGGACCCAGAAACCGCAGGAGAAAAGGAGGAGACTTGCAGAAGCCAGTTTGTACTGAGGCAAGAGGTCACATGGTTCCAGAAGCGGGGAGAGCCTAAGATAGAAAATCACGTCAGCTTAAAGGGTTTACACTCCCCAGGAGGTCTGGTTGCACTTTCCCCTCTTCTTATAATCAACCTCCTGTTTCCTTAAGCTTCTCTGAGTGTGTTTCTGCTCCTTGCAACAGAAAATCCCTGACAAAGCACATGTCGGTGCCAAAAAGGGACATTTTGTATATAACTGTTTGCAATTTCTCAAGAGCTTCTAGAGAAGCCAAATGTAATGGATATAAGATTACTGCTTCAGGGCTCACATCAACTTAATAGCCACTCATTCAGTCTCTATGTACAAACATACACTATATGTACACATATAAATGTGTATGTTTTATGCATCTACACATATATGTGTGTGTGTGTATATATCTACATATACACACACACTCACGACTAGTTTTCTGATAGAAAGACTCAACAGAGATTTGAAGGCCCATGTTCATTACCTGCAGATATGCCTTGATGCTACCGTCCAGTGTCCTGAAACCTAGAGAGAGTAAGGAGAAGCGATTCTATCACCTGACCTGGGGAAATATCATAAAAGAACGCAGACGATGTTTGTAGCAAATCTGTAACTTAACACAGAGAATTTTAAAATCAGCTTCCTGAGAGAAAGTAAGGGAGGGTGATGTCACGGCATTAAAACAATAAAACCTATAATAAACCATTAATATGCTACACAATAGTATTTCTGCACCAGAATTGGCAGACAGGTGATCACAGGGAAACAAGAACTTACAGGTTATGATTCCTCAGTGTGCCCTGCAAGCGTGAGGGTTGCTGCGTGTGTCCCCCATGGATTAGAGCTGCAGGAGTTCTTCATGGTAGGGATGAGCACACTTCCACCTGTGAGGGAAACTGAGGCAATGTTACCCGGTTAGCCTGCATTCCCTGTGTTAGCAAGTGATAGAGCTGGAATATGAGCCTGGAGCCACTGGGAACCCCAGGTGCCATGCTCTTTCCCCTCTTCCATCTGACTTACACATGTTTCTATTTCCACTAAACCTGGAGGCAGAAAATGCTTCTGTGCTCGGGGTCTTTTTTGACTTATCCTTAAGCCAAACATATTTTGTAGGGCTTGTTTTCTTATGATCAAGGATTGAAACCTATTCCTCACTCATCTTGTCCTTATTCCCCTAACTCACACTCTGCCAGACTTCCTAGCTTTTGAAATTACTGAATTTTGAGACAAAGATATATAATCACTAAGATAAAGGGCTGAAGGGACAAGACTATTAAAATATGAGTTTTCTAAACCATACCTGCTTTTAGGGCAGCCTCAGGTGAAGGCAAGAGAAATAAAGTAGAAGGGGAAAAAACAAAGAACCTTCCAGATTGTGTTTCTGTGTTCAGGCTTCCCCTCCCCACCCCACCTCCACCATGACTGGTCAAAATGAGTCTTCCACTCCTCCAGATTCAGCTGAATGTTTTTAAAGTATCACTACTTCGACTCATCCATTCATCTCCCTCCACGTTCAAGGGAAGATTCACATAGACTGATTTTTCTTACCCTGAAACTTTTATTTTCTAGCCCGAGTAAATTGATGTTCATCTCCAATTGCCCACATAATCTCCAGGCACACTCATTCTACGTTGATGTGCTCTCCAAGACATACGGCTCCACTGTGGGTGCGATGGGATATAGTTACTGAAATGAAATGTAAAAACCAAGAGGAAAAAATCACTGCCGTGCTCCCTCACCCCATTTCCAAAGGGTCACACTGGAATTTATCCTCCAAAGGGTTCTTTTAGGCTTTATCTCACCCTGGGGCACATCTTAGAGGGTGCTGTTTGGAGATGCCAGAATTAATTTTCTATCAATAAAACATTCTACTTTATTATATCGGTGTCTTAATTCATTCACTCACTTAGCAAACATTTATGGAGTGACCTTTATGTACTGGGCACTTTGCAAATCGCTGAAGGGAAAAGATACTGAATTTTGTAAGATAGAGATTCTGTCTGTGGTAGGAAGAAGGAAAGTGGACAGTCATAGAGAGGTGAGATAGGGCTTCAGGTGGATACTTGGGGGTGCCTAGAAGGACACCCTCATTGTGCCCAAAGTGTATCGGAAGAGATTTAGCCAGAGAGGGCACTTTTGGCTTAGTATTTGCAGAATAAATTGGAGAGGGCATGCACAAAAGCACGTGTGTCTACTAGAACCAGGGTAGATGGGAATGCATGATTCTTTTGACGACAGAGCCTGGTGCCAGAAGCCATGAGGAGAGTGTGGGGAGCAGCACAATGATCATGGGGGAATGGCCATTCCTAGTGAGGTAACAGACCAGGGCCACACCATAGAGAGCCCCCTAAGCAGTGGTCAGAGCTTATCTTTACTCTGCTGGTCACTCACAGGTGTGGCAATGTAAACACAGGGCTGTATTTTCCCTGGTCCAGAGCTCATTATGGGTGGTGGATATTGACTTCCAGATCCTGCATGCTCCAGGAGGGGGCTCTAAATTTCTGGTTTGAAGGAGGAAATAGGAGGAGAAAACAGAATCCCTGTTCTGCTATTTATTAACTGTGAGACCAGAACAAGTAAATTAACTCTCTCATACTCTGTTTACTTATTTGCATATTGAGGGTGAACTGGGCTGCCTTGATAGGTAAATATCTCAGTGTATAAAATGCCTTGCTCGCTGTCTTCGTGGAGATAAAGCACACTGTGATATTTACCAAGATTCCCTCATCGCTGCCCCCTTACCCGGCTTTCCACCTTCACCACCTGTGTCAATTCTGAGCTTGGGAGTTGCAAAAACCACATCTCTAGCAATAGGCTGAAGATTTGGGAGTCAGTGTATGAGAGGAGGCAAGCCTTAGGCTCTAGCGTGTGTGGCTGAGATCTCTAGTGTGTGTGTCCTTCTATCCTATTGCCTGCTTTCTGGGGGCATGATGATCAGCTTCCAAGATAGTTTTGGGGAAGTCAAGGGTAGAGGGAGCCTGGGCTCCTGATTCATTTCCTATGGTTACTATAATAAATTGCCACAGAGTCAGTGGCTTAAAATAACACATGTTTATTCTCTTACAGTTCTTTGTGGATCAAAATCAAAGGAGCCATGCTCCCTCTGACGGCTCTATGGGACAATGTTTCCCTGTCACATTTTGGAGGCTGTCCCCATTCCTTGGCCGGTGTCTTCTTCCACGTTCAAAGCCCACAGAATAGCATCTTCAAATCTCACTCTCTCTGCCAAGGTCACGGCATTGTCTCCTCCCTTCCGTCTAGTCCTCAAATGTCGCTCTGCTCCCCACTTATAAGGACACCATGATCACATTTAGGGCCCAGGTGGGTCCAGACAATCTTCCCCATCTCAAGATCCTTATGTTAACCAACATCTACAAATACATTTTGTGTATTGTTTCATTGTTTGTTTTTAATTGTTAACTAAAGTATAGTTGACATATAATATTCATTTCAGGTGTACAACATAGTGGATTTGACAATTATAAATGTCACCACCGTAAGTGTATTTACCATCGGTCACCGTACAAAGTTATTACTATATTATGGGCTACATTCCCTACGCCGTATCTTTCATCCCCGTGACTTCTTTTTTTTAATAACTGGAATTTTGTGCCTCCTAATCTTCTATTTTTCCCTTCTCCCTGCCCCCCCCCCCTTGCTAGAAACCACCGGTTTGTTCTCTTTTTCTCTGTAGTTATGGGTACATTTCTATTTTTTGTTTATTTGTTTTGTTTTTTGGATTCCACATATAAGTAAAATCATATGGTATCTTTTTCTGTCTTATTTCACTTAGCTTAATACCCTCTAGGTCCATCCATGTTATCATAGATGGCAAGACTTTATTCTTGTTTATGGCTGAGTAATATACCTTTATATAAATATACACACACACATACATACTCTTCTGTATTCATTCATCTATTAATGGGCACTTAGGTTGCTTCCATTTAAAGTAACATACTCACAAATTCTGGGTACAAGAACCTGGAAATCCTTCAAAGCTAGTTATCAGCCCACCAGAGCTCCTTTAATGAACAAAGGCCCTAGAGCCCTGGGGCAGAGGGGACTAGGGTGAGGCGAGTGTGGCACTCAGGGCACATAACCCAAGGTGGCTCACACTCTCAGGGTCCTCCTGAGTGAAATATCAGCTCCTGAAAATGAGCAGCCCCTTAAATTTTGGGCCCTTGTTGCCTTGCTCACCTCACCCCAGTCCAGGTCCTGTCTTGGACTGGTCCAGTGCTTCAGCAATGGCAAAGCAGAGCTAGAGCAGAGTTAGGTGGGTGTATGTCTAGGCAGCAAGGCTGAGACAGTCCAGTAGAGTTCCTGCTGGTTCCAGGAGCTGGGGTGCATTTGCATGTGGGGGGCCGGGGGGTAGGGGGCAGGGGATAGAGTACCAGACAAGGAAGAAGATATAAACAGCAGAATGATTCCCCATGATCACAAGCCTAACACCTCACTCTAGTTACACCCCAGACTGGAGCGGGTTTCACTCACACAAAGCCAATCTTGGAGACACCTTGCTTCCGTTTGGGAATGGGATCCCAGGCCAGGTGGAAACAAGGTAGTCTCAGAGCTTGCCAGCAGGGACTGCACCAAGGACAAGATGAAAACCGTCTGGGAGGTACTTACAACGTGGAAGAGGGATGGGCAGACTGCAGACTGGCACTAACTGAACCTCTTGGGGAATGAGGCCCCCTGCAGGAAATGACATGCAGACGTAATACCTCATGTGTGTACACCCACAGCGTCTTGTCTGTGGATGCAGTGAGCAATGAAAAATGTTCCTTTCCTCTTAGCTTGCCCTACTCGGACCGGAATGCTGTCTGGGCAGTATCAGTTCTGGACTCCTGTCTCCAGGAAACTCAATGAAGAACTGCCCTGTCCGCAGGCCCAGGCCCGGCTGTCTTCCTCCATACCTCCTCCTTCTCTTCCTCACACACTCCCAGTGAGAGGACAGTGACTCAGGCTAATCATACAGTAACAGGAGAAAAAAAAAATACACTTTTTTCTCCCCCCAGCAGCAGCTGGGACTTTCTATTTATTTGTCCGCTATTTATAACTCACTCAGACAAGGAGGTCTTATCTCCTCCTCCTCCTCCTCCTCCTCCTCCTCTCCAAATGAAATTTCTCTAGGGCGGATCCAGCTTTATCTAAATTGGTTGGACAGAGGAGCACAGCGTATATAATCCATACTGAAGGAGATAAGGCTTTCTCCTTGTACTAGATGTAAAAATAACCAACGAGCAAAATGAGCATGGATAGGGAAAAATTAATTTACTTGCCTGCCTAATTACTAGATGCAGGATAAATGTATCTGCTTAGTTCCCTAATTATAATAATACTTAGCAGTTACATGAAACTCTTCATCATCAGAAACACCACCCTCTCCTAACACTAAATGATTAATCTTTGGCATCCCTGTGTGAGCATCTTATCTGAGCAAGAGAAGTACCATGAGGTTGGAGGGGGTCAGGGGATCAGGGTGAGGTGCTGAGGCCACTCCTTATCATTAAAGCAGAAGCTGCTTCCTGTGTCTGGTCCCTGGGCTTTAGGACCTGGGAGCCAGTGGATAATCTGTCCCCTTGGGCCGGCACAGGACCTGCCAGCTGCAGTGAGAAGTCTACCTTCAATTCCCAGAGAGCCGACAAACTGCCACCCATCTGGCTGTGTAGCTGGAACTCCTCCTCCCACAGGGAATAAGGCCCATGATGGCCCTGAGCTGAGGACCTCCCCCCTGCCCCAGGTGCCATCTTGGAGCAAGGAGCAGTCACCGGATGAGCCCCACGGGGCACCTTCCATCTGCTAATGGGTTGTCTCCCCACTTCTTGGCTTGATGTTCATTTGCTCACCTCTACTTTTCCTTCTACCTGTGGTGGGATCCAGTTTCTGGCATGATTCATATCAACTCAGAACTTGATAAGACTATGTTTTCCACCTTTGCAGGGTACTAGGACCTCTTTGCCTCCAAACCCTGTGGCCTCATAGTCCCCGAGACTTAGATTAGACACCACGAGCAGACACAATTCTAGCCTCCAGTGGAGCTGGGTTTTCTGCTCTATCCTCCTGAGCAATAGGAGGTTTTTGCCCTCTTGGAAGGACATTATTCTGCCCACTCCTCAGGCTTTCTTCAGCCTGCTCTGCTTCTGGCTGGAAGTTCCCAGCATGCCTGCACCCTGGATCATGCCAGCTAGGGCAGGAGACTTTGGCCCAGGCCAGGGCTCTGTTCTCAGGCAAAGGAAAAATGTACCCTGCCTCCCTGCCCTTTACACTAGATACTACCTAGCAGCTGCAGAGGGAAGAGAAGGGAAAGGAAGGGAAAGGAAGGGAAGGGAAGGGAAGGGAAGGGAAGGGAAGGGAAGGGAAAGAATCCAACACAATCATCACTATGTTTTGGTGCTTGATAGACCTTCAGTAAAGTTTGTTTAAAAACTTAAATTTCAGATCATTTGCCAAGGCCTCATTTTTTGTGACTTTCAGAAAAAAAGGAACCATATAGCCAAACTATGGAGAGCATCTACAATCATAAGATCTTGCTTTTGTCTTGTAGCCAGGGGTAGGGAGAGGGGGGGATCAATGAAAACAATCATTACTTAAACTGCAGCTTTATTGTATTTTTATTTTTTTCTTATTTTTATACACATAATAGGCCATATAAATATTGCTTAAATTTAAAATTCACTAAAGCTCAAAGCTACCATAATGGGATAAGAATTATAAGCTCTAATTATATAGCTTTGAGGCAATGTAATTATGCAACAGTTTTTGAAAAAGAGTGAACACAACACAGGGGATCTCTCTCTCTCTCTCATTTTCTTAATTTGGGGCTTGATCCTTAACCATGGAAGAAGAGCTAACTCCTGGATTTCCACCAGTCATTCCTCCATAGTTCAGTTAGTGACACATTTCAGGTTAAATCATACAGGTTCAGAAAAGGGAGGGGGCAAAGAGTTTGCTGCATTTTCCCACAATATGCCCAAAGGTGAGGTGGTGACCCCTAACCTCATTTCACAAATCAGGAATCTGAGCTTATAGGTTCTGTCTGATGCTAAATCCCCACAGCTTATCTCTGTCTGTCACACACTGAGCCAGTTCAGAGCACCAGCCAAGATGGCGAAGGTGACAGAGAAAGCCTCTGACACAGGAAAAACACAGTAGGGCAGAGTGCCACCAAGGAATCCCTGAGGCGCCAGAATGTGGGGGAAGGGCCACACTAGTCCCTCGGGGAACCCAGGGCTGGGATGAGATTGAGAGCTTTGGAAGGTCGGGTGTTATTAGACACTGACAGGAAACTAGTAGCCCATCCCAGCTCTCCAATAGTGGGGTGACCTCCAGAGTAGTCTGTTTCTGGAGATGAATTAACATAGGAAAGGAACAGACTTGTCAAGGATGATGTAGAAGAAATGCAATTTGCAAAGCAAGTAACTGCTTCTCTGGAGGTTATTTCCAACTGTGAAGAGCTCCCACCCTCTATTTGAACTTTCAGTGTTGCTGTTTCCCAAGCTTAAACACATGCTTCCCATTTCATAGAGGTGTATGTGTGTGAGACCATAAATGAAACTTACACTGAAGTCTACCTTGTGCAAAAGCCACACTACACGAGTGCATTCAGCAGGCTACCCCATTTATCAGAGAAAGGAGAGATACATTGTATCTCCTGACCTGTGATCCGTTGATTAATTAAACCAGTGGGGGAGAAGGGCATGGTTATCCTACTTAGATTCATCAAAAACGACGATCAGCAGTGATATTCTCAGTCGGGTAGCAGAAGTTTTCTCAGAGGATGCCTGTCTTATTTTCATAATAAAAATAGCCAACATATATTCCACGTATTCTGTATCTTCTGCTTTCAAAGTGTATGCTATATGTTTCCTGTATTGAATCTGCACAGCAAATTATTCTTATTAATGATCATTCCTATTACACAGAACAGGAAAAGCAGCTCCGCTAAGGTGGCTTGTGTACCCAGAGCCCGCAGTCTGATTCCAAGCCTGGATTCTAATGCACTTGCACTGCACCCTCTGCCCGAGGATAATCAGAGAAACCAGAATCCAGAGAGTTAAAACACTATTCATTCTTGTAATTTCTGGGGAAACTGTTTTTTGGGTACTGTGGACCTGTCAAGGAGGTGGCACTGTTTTCAGAGATAGAAGCCCTCTGCCCATCTTTGGTCTCCTGCATTCCATCTGTCTTGGACATCAGCACCCATCAGCTTTTGCAGCTGCCTTCACTAGCACGCATGCTGCAGCAGCCTCTAGAAGTTCCTGCTTCACACCCAGACCCCCTTCAAAGAAACTTCAACCTGGATTCTGCCCACACCTCTTAATTACTTATCCACAGAGCCAGCTTCCCTGAGAGTCCCGAAACCGCCATCCGTCCTCGGCTATAGCACCCTAAGAGGTTGAAGACAAACACGTTCTCTTTTTCAGGAGGCTAATTCTGCTTCGCACGGACATATGCTGTACTGACAAAGGGCCGCAGGCCTTTCTCTCCCCAAAACTTTCAAAACAGAAGGCCTCTGTCCAAAATAGAAATGTGTGTTACACTGTTCCCATAAAAGAAGGAGACAAGAGGAGTGTCAGAGCCACAAACATTCTATTTCTAAGTTCAGAGCAAACAAAAAATATGTCAGCCCAGAGGGGATGGAATTGGAGGGAAGGGGGAGCGAGACATGCGAACTTTATTCTATGTTTAAATCCCAACATATGGGCCATTTCTATTTTGGGATGACAAATACTGACGTCCATATTATGATAATTAATGATATAAAAAGAGGAGCTAAGCTACATTTGAAGGTCTCAGTGGGCGATCCTGTTATCAGTAGAGTGGAGGCCATGTGCCCATTTTGCAGATTAGATTTGAAGAAATCAAGTGGTACTGCCCAAGGTCACCCAGCTATTTGAAAGCAGAGTACAGATGAGAATCTGAGCCAGGGTACTAATTTCTCCTGATGAATCTCATTTTCTGGGATCAACTTTTAACAACTCGGTGTACCTCTAAGACAAAACCCTCCCAGATCCCGGGTTGGGAGAAGACCCCTTGGAGGGGCTGAGCTGAAGGACAGATGTTGCTGAAGGCTAGTGATGGGGACCTGGCACCTGAGCCCCAGTAGGGGGAACAGCGCTCTGTATGAGCCAAACTCAGCACTCAACAGACCATTGAGCCATTCCTATTGGGAGGCTAGTTGGAAATACATTTGAGAAATCAAATGAAATAAATCCTCTACATCTTTCCCATGAATGAAAGTGGACTAGTTCCCACAGAACATGTCACATGGTGCTACTAACATGTCTCTGTCCAAGGACCCCAGACTCTAGCCCTTCTCTGTGCCTAAGCTGTAGGCCCCTATTCCTCACCCTGGCTAACTTGTGACCTAGGAGGTCAAATTATGACTGCAGACTACAGTTCCACACGGATTCCCAACTGCTCCAAAACTCAGGCCCTTTATCCTACCAAAATTTTTGGTTTCAGAATGTTCACTCAGCAGTTCACAAACTTAGGTGTATGAAATGTGTAGCTTTCTTTTTATTTTTTTTTCTCTAACGAGACATGATTTATCAGTACCTTAGAGTTCAAGACCATTATAATAGTCAACTCAGTGATACCCACCACCTTTGCTTAAAGTTTTGTCTAGGTTTCCAAAGCTTTGCACATGTCAAGATTTTAGGGTAGGATGGCAACCAACCACAGCATATGCTCAGACTTAGGTTTGAGCATTTGGTTTTTGGTGGTCAGTCCGCACAGATGACTGGGTTCCTTTTCTCAGGGTCCTCACACACAGTTCAGCTCTCTCTCAGCTGACTATGGTGCCTTTTGTAGTACAGGAGAAATGATGCTTGTAACTACATCACCCTGGCTTTGAGAAACTGGCCTTTTACTCTGGCCATGTGTCTCCTGGTGCAGAGGGATGTTCTCCTTCACTGGAAGCTTCCTGTGCTAGAAAAACTCTGAGACGCTGTTGTGAATTTGATCCCTTCGCTGGGCTCCATCTGAGGGAATAGGCATAATTTCACTTGGAATTTTCTTTTTCGTCCTCTCAAAAGTAGCAATTTTACCCAAAAGTTTAACTAAATACCCTGCTTCTTGTTCTGGCAAGTGGATTCTCTTTTCTACTGCATCTTTGAAATCGTTGCTTCTGAAGGCATTCCAACAAATTTCAAGATCTAAATTTTCTTTCTTCCAGGACTTTGAAAATTCACAAAGGACATAAAGAACTGAAGAGTAGAATGCTTATGCACACACACACACATGCACACACACTTGTGAGCATGCATGTTTTAGAATTTACTGATTAAATCTTTTTCCTACCTTAATTGATCTTTTAAGTATTATCATGTGGTTTCTCTCCTTTATTAATGTGACAAATTACAGTGATTGATTTTCAAACGTTAAGCCAAACTTTAGTTCCTGGAATAAAAATCCCGATTCAGTTAAAAGAATACATTTGCGTTTCTGAAACTCTGGATTAATTTTCTGGAGTTAGTTTAATAATGAGTATTTAAGAATTTTGCACCTGTGTGCAAGAGGTTGCCCTTCCTTGTAAACTCCTCGTCAGCTTTAGATATCAAGTTATACTGATCGCGTAAAATGAGTTGGGAAGAAATCCCTCTTACTCTATTACCTAGACAACTTTGTTTAACATCTGGGTCATTGCTTTCGTAGATACCGGTAGATTTCGCCGGTCAAAGTTTGTCAGGCAGCAGCTGTGGTGGTTGCGTTGGTGTCTGGTGGGTACTGTATCTCCTAGAGATTGAATTTCTTTACTTACTTTTCTTTTGGGCAGATTATTTATGTTCTTCGTGTCACGTGTGGTTATGTTGTATTCTCTAGGAACTTATCACCTCAAATTTTCAAAATTATTGGCAGACAACTGTTCAGACTGTCCTCTTCCTTCCTTTATAAAAAGAGTGACCGTGGATGCTGTTGGGACAGTTTTCATTTCTAACCATGGAGTCATTCATGCCATCTGTACTTGTCTGTGTGTTCATTGCCTCTAGCAGTTTATCAATTATGTCTTTTCAAATGGCTTTGCCTGTGCTGATTCTCTGTGTGATGGATGTCGTTTTGATTCTAGTACGCTTGTTCTATTGCCTCCTGTGCCCTTCCTTCTACTTTTTAGGGGTTTAATTTGATGATTTTTTTTGAACTTCTTGAAATAAAGGCCTTACCCTATATTCTACATGTCTAAGGTTATAAATATGCCTATAATCACAGCTCTCATCATGTATCACAAATTTAAATACATCATATTTCTATTATTATTCAGTTCATGATGTTCAGTCTGTTTTTGTTCCAATTTCTATTTTCATGTCTTCTTTTTTTTTAATGTTTATTTATTTATTTATTTATTTATTTTGAGAGAGAGAGAAAGAGAGTACATGCGTGAGTGGGAGAGGGGCAGACAGAGGGAGAGAGAGAATCTCAAGCAGGCTCTCTGCTATCAGCACAGAGACCGATGTGGGACTCGATCTCACCAACCATGAGATCATGACCCAAACCGAACTCAAGAGATGGATGCTTAATTGACTGAACCACCCAGGCGCCCATCATGTCTTCTTTTAACTAGTGATTATTTAGAAGCATACCGCTTAATTTCCAAACATATAGGAAATTTCAAGAATCATTTTGCTACTGACTTCTACTGTAACTCCTGTCTAGTAAGGGAAAATATGTTATATTCTCTCTCTATTTTCTGATTTGTATCTGTCTTCTATTTTTCTGCTGAATCTTTGAAATCTGTTTCCAAAGGCATTTCAATGAATGTTGGTATCTAACCCTTCTTTCCACTAAGAGCTTTGAAAAGTTCAGCTATTTGGAATTTTAATTTATACCAGCAATTGGTCAATTTTGGTTTAATAGCCCATGTGCTCTTAAAAGTGAATATATATTTTACTGCTATTGGATGCATTCCTGTAATCATTATTTTAATCAAGATTCTTGCTGATTTGTTGGATTCTTATTCTTGCCACCAATAGAAGGATGAGTTATTATCCCCCACATCAATCCTGGTTTCATATTTGTGGTTTTTTTTAATTCCACCAATATTTGCTTTACATATTTTGAAGCTATTGTGTGTTAAAATTGAATCCCCCCTGAAAGATATCTTGAAGTCCTAGCCCCTGGAAACCGTGAATATAAACGTACTTGGAAGTAGGGTCTTTGCAGATGTAAGTTAAGATGAAGTCATACTGGGTTAGGGTAAGCCCTAACCTCAAATGATCATTCTTATAAGGAGAGAAGACAGATACAGGGCAGAAAGAGCCATGTGCAGACCGAGAGGTGCACAGACAGAAGTCACGTGATGGTGGAGGCAGAGGCCCTATTGACGTGGCTGCCAGCCAAGGCTTGGCAGTCAGCACCAAATGTTAGGAGAAGGCAAGGAAGGGGTCTACCCCGAATCTCAGAGGGAGCATGACCCTGCAGACACCTTGATTTCAGACTTCCAGCCTCCAGAACCACATGAGAAAAAATTGCTGTTGTTTTAAGTCAATGCTTCGTTAAATAGCAACCCTTGGAAAACAGTGGACAGGGTATGTTACTAGATGCATAGAAATGTAAGATTTGTATAATTTCCCGGTGAATTGAAACCTCTATCATTATTACATACTCCTGTATAGCAATGCTTTTACCTTAAAGTCAACTCTGGTATTATTATTACTCCTCCTTCTTTCTATTTAATATCTGCATGATGTGTCTTCTTGCATCTTTTTTTTTTAAGTTTATTACTCTATTTTGAGAGAGAGTGAGCACATGAGCAGTGGAGGGGAGGGGCAGAGAGAGAGGGAGAGAGAATCCTAAGCAGTGTTCGCACTGTCAGCACAGAGCCCGACATGGGGCTCAATCTCACGAACGTGAAATCATAGCCTGAGCCAATATCAAGAGTCAGACACTTAACCGACTGAGCCATCCAGGTGCCCCCTGTATCTTTTCATTTTTAGATTTTGTACATTCATTTGTCTCATCAGATTAAAAAGAGTGTAAGTCAAATGATCTTTGTTATTGAATTACTTAGTTTTCTTACATCCCATATCAGATTTTGGGGTTAAATGTAGCATTTTCTTATTTGCTGCTCTACCATCCCCCATCTGCTTTTTTCTAGCTCTTCTTCCTTTTTTAAGGAATTATTATTATTACTTACCATTTCCTGCATTCACTTTTATTAGCTTGTTACCCTAAAAATTTAGCATGCATGCTTGACTAATGAAAGTCCAACATAAATCAGTACTTCTAGCAGTTATTAGACAAGGCAAGGACATTATAACACTGTATCTATATTTAATCATCTCCTATCATACATGCTCCTTCTTTTAGATGTTTATTTATTTATTTTGAGAGAGAGAGAGAGAGGGAGAGAGAGAGAGAGAGAGAGAGAGAGAGAGAGAAAATACCCAGGCAGGCTCCGTGCCATCAGCACGGAGCCTGACACGGTGCTCTATCTCATGAACTGTATGATCATGATCTGAGACAAAATCAGGAGTCTCACACTTAACTGGCTGAGCCACCCAGGCGCCATCCCATACATGCCCTTTTTAAAATTGTTTAAAGTCTATGTATGTTTAAGTCCAGTAATATATTATTACTGTTTTAATATAAAAAAAAAAAACAGAAAACAACAACAACAAAAAACCCATGCATTCACATTTATCTACATTTTTCCCCTTTGTGTTGCTTTTTATTCCTTTATGCTCTCTTAAGCTTCTATCTGGGATCACTTTTCCCTTCCTCTTCAAAAACCTGCTTTAACATATGATTTAGGGTGTGCCTGCTGGTGATAAAGCCTCCTAGTTTTATATATCTATTTGTATTTTAAAATATCTTTATTTTTGTTTCATATCTGAAGGCAATTTGCATTGGGTCTAAATTCTAAACTGGCAGGTTTTTATTTTCTTTCTGCACTTTGAACATATAATACAATTGTCTCCCTTTTTTCCATCAATTATGTTGAAAAATCATTTGCTGGCCTTATTGCTGCTTTAAATGAATATATCCCTTGACCCCCAACTCCAGGCTGATGTTAAGATATTTTTTTTTTGTCTTTGGATCATAGTTTTACTATTATGTGCCTGTGTATGGTTTCCAAAGAACTTTTTCTGTTTGAGATTCAGCTATATGTGGCTTTATATTACTTGCCAGTTTATAGAGAATCTTAAGCCATTATGTACTAAAATACTGATCTTCCACATTTTCTCTTTCTCCTCTGTTCCTGGGAGTTGAGTTATGCATATATTACAGCTTTTCACCATGTTCCATCTGCCTTTTACTCTATTTTTTGTGTTTTCTTTGCTTTTACCTTCCCATTTTTCAGTATAAACAGCTTCTTCTGATGTTTCATTGACTAATTCTCTCTTCACTTGTGATCAACTTGCTGATAGACCCAAATAGAAGTTTTTAAACTCAATTGTTTATTTAAGTTCTAGGTTTTGCATGTCCCCTACTGCCTATACAGATTACAAACCCTGTCTGCAGTGAGAGATGATCATACAGTGTTGCCTGGAGGCACTGATAGGCATCCCTGACAGTTGGGTAAAGCAGACAGAAAAAACAAAATGAAAACAAAAAAAGAAACTAACTCTCTGTGAGGTGCAGGAATGTGTTTTAGGCACAGCACAAAAGCTGGAGGAGGTACAAGATCACAAGGAAGGCCACATACGAGGAAGGTAGGGATACAATGCCTACCCAAGATTGATGCTTAATCAGAACATCAGAGACTACCCCCCTCACGTGCTGCTCCCCAACAGGCTAATAAGTACAGAATAAAAAATAACAGTCTAATGCTAGCTACCTGTAGAACTGTAGGAGACAAATTCCTCCTGAAGCACAGAGCAAAAGGGAAAATACAAAGCCAAGAAGGAAACAGACATTGAGAAATTACCTGTGGAAAACAAGACCACACTCTAAACCTAAGGAATCACCATAAAGGGATGAAAGACTGCTCAGAAACAAAAATTATTCTGTCTCCTTATTGTGTATGTGGTTACATAAATCTATACATTGAAATACACTCCAGAAAAGGGTCAGTTTTGCTGTATAGTAACTAAAAAACAATTTTAAGGAACAGGAAATAAAATGTCTTTCACAAACAAAACCCGAGATAATCCATTGCTAACAGACCTTTTCAATAGGAAATATTAATGGAAGATCTTGAGGCCAAAGGAATGAAATATTGTTTGGAAATCTGGATCTAGAAAAAGATGTGAAAATCTCATTGGCAGTAAAATATATAGTGGTAAAATAAAATTCATATGTTGAATTTATTTCTAATTACTGTAGATGATAATTGACATCCTGAAGTAATTTTAATATAAGTGTATTGTATGTTTATTACAAGTATAAAAGTAAAATATATGACAACAATATCACAAAGGATGTGGGTTGGGAATATACTCTCATATAGTCCTGACACTCGATGTGAAGCAGTATACTGTTATTTCAAGGTAGACTAAGATTAATTAAAAATGTACATTCCAAACCCTTGGGCCACCCCTACAATGGGACATAAATAATAAATCAATAAAGGAAATAAAACTCTCAAATTACCTAACAGAAGTCAGAAAAAGAGGACAAAAAGAACAATGGAACAAATATAAAGTGGCCAAAAGGGTGGTAGATATCAATCTAATCCTATCTATAATCACATTGAAGATGAACAGTACAAACAAATTATTTAAAAGATTGAGACTGTCAAACTGGACACAAAGCAAGGCCTGACTATTGCTATCTATAAGAAATCACATTAAATTAAAAAAAAAATAGATGAGTTGAAAGTAGAAGGACAAAAGAATATACCACCCAAAGACTAACCAACAGAAAGAAAGTTGGAGTAGCTGTATTAATTTCACACAAAGTAGACTTCAAAACAAGGAACATTTTCAGGAACAAAGATGGACATTAGCTAATGATAGAAGAGTTTAGTTGTCCAAGGAGACATATTCATTCTAAAAGTATGTGAATCTAGCAACAGAGCTTCAAAATACATGACGAGAAATTGGTACAACTGAATTGAGAGAGAGAGAGAGAGAGAGAGACAGAGAGAGAGAGAGAGGGATAAATCCATGCCTGGAATCAGAGGCTTCAACATTTCTTTCCTGATAGTACAAGCAGGCAGAAAATCAGTAGATCCCAGCAATCCGAAATGCAATCTAGACTTTGACAAATGACTCTAACTGTATTACAAATGTATAACATAACCACACTGAAGGATGTAGGCAAGAAGGGATCTGCCCTAATTATCTTTTGGAAACAAGAAGTTCAGCCAGATATATCATGAGGCTGAAAACAAAATGAACTGTAAGTAAATACTGTATTTTAATTGGTAAATTTGTTTCCCACATGGGTACAAGTTAGTCATACTGAAACTACCTTACATATACCCTAAGTTTGGACAAAATAGTGTGTATTTAGACAGTGAAAGCCAGGTTTTTCACTGTCAGAGAAAGATGGGACAAATAAGTAATGAGGTAATGTTAGAATGAACCCATGATGCTGGACTGGAGTTGAATATATCAGTGTATACTTATATTTTAACATATGCACTTAGGCGTCCTGTGTAGCTCAGTTGGTAGAGGATAAGACAATGTATGTGCAAATACAGAGATACATATACATATATACAATTTATTTATTTCTTGGAACAGAATGAAAAAGAGAAAGAGAGAAATGAACAGACACCTTAGTTTCTAGCTACCATCTGGGTTCCTTGGGGAAGTGGACCATTCCAGGGCTGGGAAAGGATGAGTAACAAGGTAAACCTGGAGCATCTTTTGATGCCAGAATTAAGGAAATGATTAAAAAAATAAACACGAAGCATGGGGCATGTCAAAAGATCACAGGAACCAATCTTAAAGAGCTCCCATTGACAAAAGTTGGAATCCATTTGAGCAACAAAATGAAAAAATGGTAGTTTTAGATTATAAACCCAAAATAATTGTGTAAATACATAACTGGATAAATAAATGAGGTATCAAGGGCCATGTGTCCTTACAGAAGAACCCCAAGCGATAAACATAGAAGAGGGAAATATAAAATCACCATTAAAATGCCACAGTAATAATCACTGCAAACAAAATCCACCGATAAATGCTAGATTTAGTGGAAGCGACATACATATGTATATTTTTTCAAGTAGGCTCCATGCTCAGCATGGAGGGGGGACTTGAGCTCATGACCCTGATATCAGGGCCTGAGTTGAGATCAAGAGTCAGATGTTTAACCAACTGAGCCACCCAGGCAGTGATTTTAACATAGGTCCACCAATTGTTTGATACTCCTTCCAGGGAGTGGTGGTTAATTCCTCACCCCATAGGCATGGGTTAAATTTAGTCAGTCACATCTAATAAATAGAGTGAGGAAAGGGAAGAATAATGGCTTTACAATCGAGAAACCTGGCAGACACCATAACCAAGTGATCGATGTTAACATCACCTGTCATATCGGTATCACGTGGGACTGATAACGATACCATATCAAGGGACTATCATCTCTCAGATGTTCTTCCTCAAAATGTATAACCTCAATCTAATCATAAGAAACATCAAGACATAAATCAGGGAACATCTTATAAAATGCCTGACCATTTCAGAAGTGTTAAGGTCACCAGACAAGGAATCGTTGAGAAATTGACGTAGACTGGACTAAGGATATCTAACAACTAAATGTACAATGTACAATGCAGGATTGGATACTAGAATTAAAAAAAAAGGCATAATGGGGAAAACTGTGGAAATCTAAATAAAGTCTATAATTTCATAATTAGTATTGTTCAGTTAATTTCTTAGTTTTAATAATTGAACCATGGTTATGGAAGATACATTAGGAGAAGCTGTGTGCAGGGCATACAGAAATTACTCTTAAGTCTGAAACTATTTTTTAAAAAATCAAGAAAAAAAGTGATATGGAGTCTAATAATATTCTACCTTGTAAATAAAGATCCCCAGGGTTGATGGTCTGTTTAGTTGTCCTGTTTTGAATTATCACCCAACTTCAGCCAATCGTTGTGGTTTCTATGTCCTAAGAGTATAGAAATTCTCTTCTCACTGTGAGTTTCTCTTTGGTGTCATCCAAGTAGGGGTGGGTTCAATTTTTTATGCCTTTTACCCAGCTGGATGTAGTTTGGTTCCTGTAAATGTGAATCATAAGTCTCACCAATTTAAAAACAAAAAAAATCAGTCTTCCAATCATTTTTTACATTGTTCAGGCCATTTTGCTGTCTCGTAAAAAAGCAACTTTTTTTTTCCTCCCAAATTGTCTAATAGTCAGTCATTCCCTATGAAATGTATCACACATGTGCTAAGTCTCATTAAAACAGTTATGTTGTATGATACTGCAAGGCACTATAGGATTTGTATTCTAAATAGTATACATATTTACATATTGTATTACATATTTTGTTGTGTGTGTATGCCTTTTGTTTTACTTGTGATTTATCCTACAATTAACATTTTCCAATACATGTAGATACATTCAGTGGCCTTTCTATGTCTCCTTTTCTGAGGCTGGCAGAATTCCAAACCAAATACATCCATGGTAATATAAAAGAGCTCTTCACAAAGTCTGTCGCAAAGAGCGTTGTTCTCTCAAGAAAGTCCCAGATCAAAGAAAACCATGATGAAATTAACGTGAAAAATTCTGTATATTATATTCCTTTCTTGGAGGTTTCAAAGCACATTAAAGTCCTTAAAAGTCTAATGGGAAATACAATTATTTGACCTAGAGATCCCTGGCTTATTTTTCCATATAATTCCTATCAGTTGCGGAAGCCAGTTGGGGAAATACTGTGCTCCAATAAACAGAATATCTCATAAGGGACAAACTGGAATACTGCTATTCCATTCTGGATTATAGCTCACTGTGGCCAGTCCCTGCATGAAAGCTTTCTGAGCTTATAGCTGCATAGATAGACCGACTGGGTATGCAAATAGATAATAGGTAGGTGGGTAGGTAGGTAGAGAGAGGAGAAAGAGGGAGAGTAGATGGGTAGATAAGAGCCACTGCTTGGATATATTTCATTAGTGTCCTACCAAATGAGGAGTGAGAGGGGGGTGGTAGAGGAAAGACACAGCATCAAGTATTTTGTGTAATGCCTTAAAGATGACACGGGCAAAAAAGCAAAGCAAAAGTGCAGTATTTAATATTTGTATAGCATTTGATGGTACTTCTCACCTGTGCTTCCTTTTCTGTTGTTTCCATGGGATCATGTGCTTATTATTTTAATACTTATCATGGTGGTTTAAGCATCCTTATTCAGTAATGCCTTTTTCTCCTGTGTAAGCTCCAAGTGGTAAGATAAACGTCATAGTCATCATTAATTATACCATAAATTCATAGTAATGGTCTGGTACAGAGTTGGTAATAAATAAATATGGCTTAAATGAATGAAATTTATAAACACACCTTATTGAGAGTTATATCTCATAGAAAAAGTGCAAGAAAAGGTGAATTTCTAGATTAGTACTTTTAATAATAATGATAATGATTAAATAATAATAATGTTATGCACTGGAAATTTAAAAAAGAAGCCATTCAAGCTTATAAAAATGAATATTGAAAAGGTTAAAGTGAATTAGAAGGCAGAGATATTCTGCAGTTGTTTTACAAATTTTTATTATTTTGAGGGAGAGAGAGAAAGAGAGCATGAGCAGGGGAGGGTCAGAGAGAGAGAGAGTGAGACAGAATATCAAACAGGCTGTGCACTGTCAGTGCTGAGACCAACGTGGGGTGTGATCCCACAAACCATGAGATCATGGCCTGAGCTGAAATCAAGAATTGGACGCTTACCTGAGCCACCTAGGTGCCCTGATATTCTGTATCTTAAAAAATAAATATCCAACAAAATAAATTAAGATAGGGAAAAATATGCAAATAAAGTGAGAGGAAAAAAAGGAGTGACAGTTACTTCAGACGAGATGTTTAATTTATAATAAAATAAAACAGCATATATTGATGAATCTGAAATTTTATGTAACAGATAATTTTAATAGAATGTTAAAAATTCAAAATACCTAAGTTATTACCAAACAAAGCAGAAAAACAGAATAAATACCTAACACGAAAAGTGGCTCAGAAATTTGTTAAACAGCAACCCAGATGAAGCCTCAGGTCTTGTTGGTTATGAAAGCTAGTCCTTCTAAATATCCAGCAGCAGAAAATTTTCACACAACAGAAGATGATCTAAAACCCAGAAGAAATAAAGCAGACCAATTTGATTTATAAAGGAAATATAATCCTGATATCAAAAAATATCAGGATAATACAAGCCAAAAACAGATCAATGAATATAGATTTGAAAACCCTTAGTTCTTTCTTAATAGAAGCTAGTGTCTCACTAAAACAATTCTACCATGACCAAATAAAGTTCAATCTTTCAAACATGAAAATGGTTAAATATTAAGAACTTTAAGAAAACATCAAATCAGTTGGTCAAAATTGGAAAAACACAACCAAACAAAATTCACCTCAGTAGAAACCAAAAAGCCTTGCTAAATTATTCAATTCTTTCTAATAAGAATTATTCTAATTCTTTCTCATCATTCAATAATGACTACCAATGTGAAACAATGAAAGCATTTCCATAAACATGGGGAATCAAGTAAGGACAATTCTGCCATCACTGCTCTTTACTATTTTCTGGATAATTAAGTTACTTATGTAATAACAACAAAAATAATGATATTATTATCAAGAATCATTTCTTGAATATCCACCACTATCAAGTTTTAGTCTTATATGTCTATTGTGTCATTAAAATGCCATATCTCCCTGAGGTATATAGATGAGAAAAGAGATGATATGACTTGCCCAAGGTCTGACAATCCTGGCTTCAAACCTGGACTTTGCAGGGAAGTTGTTCTCATGACTTTTGGCAAAGGTAAATGGACAAAAAAAATCAGACAAATCACAGGAGAAATAGGAACTAGTAAATATTTTAATCAAGGACATGAGAAAAAAGTTTACCTTTGCTAATCATCAAAAAAAGGCAACCAGTACTTTTTTTCATTTATGAAACTGGCAAAATAAATAAAGTAAATATCTGATCCTAGAAAGAAAAATTTTTTTCTTATATAATGAAGGTGACCATGAAAATGAGAACAGAAAACATCAAGAATAAAAAATAACAATAAGTGTTAGGAAGCATAAATAGTTTTTTAGTTTTTGACAGGGTGAAATAAATTTTCCACTATTTGGGAAGGACCTATTATATTATATAGGTTTCCATGTATGTAGGATTCGTGGTAGTGAAAAGACACAATCTACTGTTTCAGTAATAGTGGAATGGTTGAACAAGTTACAGCTGATTCACTAAATCAAATACTACATGCAATTGTTAAAATTATGTTTTCAAGACTAATGTGGGAAATTGATACACATTAATTTTAACTGAAAAAAAGGGTGAAAAATAGAATGAACACTTCGATTAAAGCAATGATTTTAATTGCACACAAAACCTACCATGACATTGGGTATAAAACAAACAAGGATGCCCTTGAGCTGTGGCATCTGGAGGGTTATTTAAAGGTAGGATGCATGAGACACCTGGGTGACTCAGTTGGTTAAAGGTCTGACTCTTGATTACAGCTCAGGTCATGATCTCAGGATTGTGAAATCAAGCCCCAAATTGGGCTGTATGCTGACAGCACAGAACCTGCTTGGGATTCTCTCTGTCCTCTCTCTCTGCCCCTACCTGCACTCTTTCTTAAAAATAATAATAAACATTCTTTTAAAAGGTAGAATGCAAAAGTTACCAGTGTTCTGCACAATCATATCTGTTTTCATATCAGCTTCTCCCTGCTAACGTTACTATAGAGCACTACTGCTATTCCAAAGCTGCAGCAGAATGCTGATGATGCCAGAGACCCCACAGAGACAGTGCTCCCACTTTAAGGAGACAGAGAGTCGCAGTTTCATCCAGCCATTAATGAGAGAAGCAGGAAGTCAGCAGGTTTGCAGTGCACATGGTAAAGAAGCCAGACACTGTGGGCATGGTTTGAAAAAAAAAAAATGAATGAAAATTGAGCAAAGATTAAGAACTGCAATCTAGACAGTTATTACAGATTATGGGCTTAGTCATTCTGAATACATCATCTTGTTTTTTTCCTCTACCAAGTCATCGTTAAAACATTCACTAAACCAGGTGGGACCAACTAAATAGAATCAAATTTCTAGTTTGGTCAAAATGCTTACTGAATGCATCATTTTGAATGTGTAACATACTGGAAACCTAAAAGTAAAGTTTGGAGAAAACTTGTATCAAAATTCTCATAGCCGGATTTGTCATTCAGATTCATGATTCCTTCTTCTCTGGTAACTACCCCTGAAACAACGGGGAACCACGCCACCAGCCATGTCCATATTAAATGACTGTATCATCAGGCAGTTTTGATTGGTCCAGAATTAGGCACTGCAATCAAGATGGGTTTATCATATTTTGATCTGAATCTATTTATTTTAACAACTGGGCCGAAATTTGATATATTTCTGATATCAAACACCTTGGGTTAGATAAGCTCTTGTTTGATGTAATGTTTGATTCACTACTTTCTTTGATTCTATGAGACAACAGAGTATGATTCCAAAAGTTCCCATTTATACTTAAGCTAGTTACAACTGCTTCATGTCATTTGACATAAAATAATCTTTATATGTACATAGGCATGTATATATATACATACACACATATACACCATATAGAGTATACTACTATATATGTGTATATAAATATGTATATGTACAATATAGATATATATTTAACAAAAGGCAAAAAATGTAGAACTGAGATTAAGTGATCAAAATCTTCTTGTGGCCAGAAAAAAATTTACATGTGCATTCAGCTTTATCATAATTTGAAGGCTATAGACTTAGCAAACTAACTTTATATATTAATTTTATATATTTATTTTATTAATTTAATATCCTGCCAAAGAGATTGATCTTGCTATAACTTTGGACATCAAATCAGATCTAGAAATGCCTTAAATAGATGTGTATTCCAATTCCTACTGAGTTACAGTTAAATTGCGCATTTCTTTGACAACTCCATTCATCACTAGCAAAGCTTTCTCCACCTTTTTCTCAACTATGTTTTAAATTCAGACTTGTTCCACTTAAAGAAACACCATCATCAAAAGGTGCTATATCATCTGCTCTGATTTTTCTCATGGTCATTGGCAACTGAAAGGTCCACTGTACATTTTAGAGGCCCATCTCCTGTAGGGAACAACAATATGAAGGGAACTTATTTTGCTTTTAAATTTGACATAATTATGTAGTAGCAAAGAGAGCACACACTTTGGAATTAGATGAAGGGTATAATGTTAACCAACTCTGTGACCTGGGCTAAAGTCCTTAAATTTTGTAAGCTTCATATATGATCTGAAGAGATCAGTATTAATATAGCAATGTGGGTGTGCAGATTAAACATAATAAAATGTGAAATGATCTAGATAATATCTTGTGTGGAGTAATCACTCAATTAAATTTAGCTTCATGACCCTGCTCTCTCCTTTCTTTGCTCTCTTCCTCCCTAGTCTTAGAAAAGATAAGATGTGGTTTTTCATCTTTGGGTGCACACAGTGACTTTGGTTTGCTTCATCAAGGAGGGGGTCAGGTGTTGTGTGGGGGGGTTTGACAGACAATATCATATAGCAAATTATATAATGGTGAAATGAACAAAAGTTTATAAACCCAAAAATGGAGAATATTTTAAGTATCCAGGATACTACAAAGAAAATGTCCATTTAGTTAAAACTTATAGAATGTATATGAATTTGTCTAGTGAAGAGTGAGGGTGGATGAGGGTGGGACTCTTTCCTGAAAGATCCAGCTTCAATCCAACTCTTGGTCCCTGTGTAAATAAATCAAAGATCTGGGGACACTGCCTCGTTCCCTACTTCATTAGAAAGAAAGAGATAAATAAGTTTCTTTCTGATTTAACAAAAAATGAAAGGAAAAGGTCCAGTGGTAGTTAATTCTACTTCTACTTTAGCATATATTTCAGGGATAAAACATATTTAGTTTATACATGTCTCTATTTTTATTCTAAGAAGACAAATTGTCATAGTACCTTTCTACTCTTAGGGCACCCAAAGGGTTTTGTTTATAAAAATCAATAAGCCCAAAGCTCTTTGGCGTTTTTTTTTTTTAAGCCAATCTATTTCATCTTTCACTGTCTGCTGAAGGAAGCCATGTATCTTCCAGCAAGCAGTTGGATTTTGTCAATTCTTTGTGGCCCATTATCAACCAGCCAAGATTCAAGGTCACCGTTTTAGTGCCTGCTTCCTGGCAGAACTCCCTCAACCTGACAAGGGCCCTTCAAGATGGTAAATGGGCACAGACTATTTTGGGTTGGATGAAATGCAGTTCATCACTCTGCTCAATGCTCCCCAACTAGTCTTGCTTTGCTTCTGGTCATCTGGCATTTTCAGCAGGTGAATGGAGCTTTTCACCTTCTCTGCTTTTCTCTGTAAGGACGAGGGTGGTTCAGTGTGTTGGACCTATGGAAAGTAAGATTGATGAGATGGTTGGGATTATTTGCTGTAAAGCACTCAATTTCTGCCAAGGATTATGTAATCCAGTCACTTTCTTGAATGTCAGTCAGGACATTAAGAAGTATTCCCAAATTGATTTTCTAATTCAAACACATTGATATAAATTTTATAAGTATTATTATTTATTGTTATACATATTAATATAAATTATTAAGACTTCTCTGTCTTTTTTGATTAACTTTATGTTTTACCTTTTTATGTTGTTATATTTTTATCTCTTATCTTTATCAATTTTTTATTTCTGTTTTTTTTAAATCACTGAACTGTCCTAGCTTTTTTAATTGAAAGGTCAGTTCATTACTTCCAAACTTTCATATTTTTCTCATATATTTTTTAAGGGCATAAATTATTCAATGTTTATTGTTTTTTATACCTAGGTATTATCTTTGACAAAAGTTTTATAAGTAATAATTTCCATTTTTATATTTTCTCTAACTTGATATAAAACTTCTGTAAAAGTGTGTGTGTCTACAAAAGGCCCCGAATAGCCAAAGTAATTTTGAAGAAGAAGACCAAAGCAGGAGGCATCACAATCCCAGACTTTAGCCTCTACTACAAAGCTGTCATCATCAAGACAGCATGGTATTGGCACAAAAACAGACACATAGACCAATGGAATAGAATAGAAACCCCAGAACTAGACCCACAAATGTATGGCCAACTCATCTTTGACAAAGCAGGAAAGAACATCCAATGGAAAAAAGACAGTCTCTTTAACAAATGGTGCTGGGAGAACTGGACAGCAACATGCAGAAGGTTGAAACTAGACCACTTGCTCACACCACTCACAAAAATAAACTCAAAATGGATAAAGGACCTGAATGTGAGACAGGAAACCATCAAAACCCTAGAGGAGAAAGCAGGAAAAGACCTCTCTGACCTCAGCCGTAGCAATCTCTTACTCGACACATCCCCAAAGGCAAGGGAATTAAAAGCAAAAGTGAATTACTGGGACCTTATGAAGATTAAAAGCTTCTGCACAGCAAAGGAAACAACCAACAAAACTAAAAGGCAACCAACGGAATGGGAAAAGATATTTGCAAATGACATATCGGACAAAGGGCTAGTATCCAAAATCTATAAAGAGCTCACCAAACTGCACACCCAAAAAACAAATAACCCAGTGAAGAAATGGGCAGAAAACATGAATAGACACTTCTCTAAAGAAGACATCCGGATGGCCAACAGGCACATGAAAAGATGTTCAACGTCGCTCCTCATCAGGGAAATACAAATCAAAACCACACTCAGATATCACCTCACGCCAGTCAGAGTGGCCAAAATGAACAAATCAGGAGACTATAGATGCTGGAGAGGATGTGGAGAAACGGGAACCCTCTTGCACTGTTGGTGGGAATGCAAATTGGTGCAGCCGCTCTGGAAAGCAGTGTGGAGGTTCCTCAGAAAATTAAAAATAGACCTACCCTATGACCCAGCAATAGCACTGCTAGGAATTTATCCAAGGGATACAGGAGTACTGATGCATAGGGGCACTTGTACCCCAATGTTTATAGCAGCACTCTCCACAATAGCCAAATTATGGAAAGAGCCTAAATGTCCATCAACTGATGAATGGATAAAGAAATTGTGGTTTATATACACAATGGAATACTATGTGGCAATGAGAAAAAATGAAATATGGCCTTTTGTAGCAACGTGGATGGAACTGGAGAGTGTGATGCTAAGTGAAATAAGCCATACAGAGAAAGACAGATACCATATGGTTTCACTCTTATGTGGATCCTGAGAAACGTAACAGAAACCCATGGATGGGGGGGGGGGAAGGAAAAAAAAAAAAAAGAGGTTAGAGGGGGAGAGAGCCAAAGCATAAGAGACTGTTAAAAACTGAGAACAAACTGAGGGTTGATGGGGGGTGGGAGGGAGGGGAGGGTCGGTGATGGGTATTGAGGAGGGCACCTTTTGGGATGAGCACTGGGTGTTGTATGGAAACCAATTTGACAATAAATTTCATGAAAAAATAAATAAATAAATAAATTAATTAATTAATTACTAAACATAAGATTTATCTGCTTTTGACTTAATTGCAGAGAAACTAAGGATATTTGGGTTTAATGGTAAACAAGCCTTGTACTTTATAACTTCTTGTGTTTGTTTTTTTTTTTTTAACAAACTTCCCAGGACTTAAGTTGTAAATAAAGTCTTTTTGACCAATTAAAAAAAAAAAAAGTGTGTGTGTCTATACTTATATGCTTTATTTTTTAGTGAATGCCATTTTTGTTCCTCTTTTGCTGTTAATTCTAAATTGTATTATGCTTTGTGTAATGGTGATAGATTACATGAAATCAGCCTTTTTAATTTATTGAGATTCTTTTGGGTTCTAATTCATAATATCTGTGAATGTTTTGTACATATTTTTTAGAAGTAAAGTTTTGTGAAATTTGAAGTAATACATCCTTATTTGCTTAAATTTTTCATTATCCAAATTCACAAAACAATGTGTAATTTCTATTTAATCCACATTCTGTTTGTTCAAACATTTTATTATTCAATACACCTAGACTTATTTTGTTCTACTTACCTGTTCCGTCATTTCTGAGAGGTGTAATAAACTCTCTCACTAGGTCTGCAGCTTAATCAATTTGTTCTCCATGGCTAATCATTTCTCCTTTATATATTTCAGCTATGTTGTTGGGTACATAAATATCATTGACTGTAATATTTTCACGCTGGATTGTTCCTTTCATCAAGATGAAAAATTTTGGTTTTTGCTTTTAAAGATTTTCATCTTGAATTTTACTTAATACCGCTTGCTTTATTTATTTCTTTTTGCAATTTAAAAATGTTTTTAATACATGAATTTTATTCACTCAAAAATAATATGATTATTAATATGTTTGGACATATTCTCTGTCTTATTTACTGATTGATGGTTATCCTGATATCTGATTTCCCCTTCCCCCTACTTTTTGGATTTTTACATATGTCTTTATCACACTTCCTTCAAAAATTTTTTGTTGTTTTTGTTCCTCTAATGATCTGCAAGTCATTAATTCTATTTCCATTTTTCAAGTGTTTACCCTAAGGTGCTAACACATAAACCTGAAGTTATATTTGTCAAACAAAATCTGGCTAGCATTAATCCATATCTGTATCACCCTCCTCCCATGAACCCTTTCAAATCCTTATCCAGGACAACACAGAAATAACCCCTTTTATTTTCTACTGGATAGAAGTTTCTCGTATTGGTTGATTGTGGTTTCTATCATGGTAAAAATTTTTCTTAGTTGGCTATTCTGAGTGTATTTCTGTATAAGAGAGTTATTTGGACCGATTGGGAATACTCTGTGAGTCTACACATTGCGCCTGAAGGGAGTTTTTATGTACCACCTCCTTCTTCTCTTCTTTTTTTTTTTTTTAGACCAAGAACATATTTATGTTTTATATTTTTGTGATAGGAACCTAAGATATTCGATTCAGCCTCTTTGTGAGTTAAACAAAGTCACTATTATTTGTTACATATAACAAATAATATATATTATTTGTGCATATACACATACACTGAATGTGCTATTTAAAATAGAGATTGGGATAGGCACTGGTTGTTGTATGTAAGCAATGAACTGCGAGAATCTACCCCAAAAACCAAGAGCACACTTTACACACTGTATGTTAGCTAATTTGACAATAAATTATATTAAAAAACAAAATAAAGGGAGAGATTGAGGCAAAGAAGAAAATGAAGAGGGTCCATTTGTGGTGGGAAATGTGGCGGTTGATGCCTCAGAAGAAAAGAAAAAGGGAAAGAAAGATCCATTGAGGGAACTAAGTGGAAGCGTAATACAAATGAGAGAGGGAGACCAAGTGAAGAGACGATGTGGAAAGTAGAAGTCCAAAGAAGAAAGGGGAAAAGGAGGAAGAAAGCAATATGGAGAAGAAAAAGAAAATAATTAGAAAGATATGTGAGAGGAGACAGCAGATAGAAGTCTAAATCTGTGAGCATCAGAGGTTTGCTTTCACTTTAAATCTTAAGAATAAATTTAATATACTAATTTTTAAACTATGATGATGCACATTTTGTGTATCTACCTTATTACACCTTTACCATTCCAACAGGTACCACCTCCTTCTATGAATTTCTGGGATAGTCCCACCATGTTGACACCAATGTCCAAACTCACTTCTTCTGCCCTGAGCTAGGCTGCTTTGTGTCACTGCACATGCTGCACAGGAAAGATGAATTGTATAGGTGTCAAAAAGCTGGCCTAGTTGGGTGTCACAACTGATAAATAAATGTCAGTAAAAAATGTCAGGGACACTGGGCACCTTCTAGTCTCAGAATCTTCCATTTCCAGGATCAGAGAGATTCTAAAAACACTTCTACCGTGTTAGCAATCCTCTTCTGTGCCTGTTTTTGCTGTGGTTTCTTTTCTTTTTTTTCATCTAAAAGTCTCTCTCTTGGGACACTTGGGTGTCTTGGTCAGTTAAGCATCTGACTCTTGACTTCAGCTCAGGTCATGATATCATGGTCCTGAGATTGAGCCCCACCCCCAGCTCTGTGCTGGAAGTGAAGCCTGCTTAAGATCTCTTGCTCTTTCTCCCACTGTCCCTCTCACGCAGGTTCTCTCTCTCCACAACAAAAAAATAAAAATAGATAAGTAAAATTATCTCTCTTATGGGTTTCTGGTATTTGTTGACTTTCTCCCCAAAATAACTTTTTATGATTTCAGTGACTTTTTGGATGAATTGTATTTTTTTCCAACTCTTTGTTGTTGATGGTGGCTGTTGTTTGGTTTAGTTTGGTTGGTTTTTCTTTTAATATCCCCTACTATATGAAGCCATTCACGACAGTGCTGGGTTAAGTGATTGTCATAAAGTTCATCCTGCCATCGTGAAATAGGAAATTTTCTTTTTTGCTAGGAAATTATCTATTTCTACATGATTGTAACATTCATAGTGCTAAACTTAATAATTTTTAAATAATCTTTTATTTGTATTTGAGCTTATACCTCCCTTATAATTCCTAATGTTTACAGTCTCTTCTTTTCTTGTAAACTAAGCCTGTTGGAATTTTATTTATTTTACTATTGCCAGAAGAGAAGGGATTTTATTAATTGTCCTGTCTCACCATTTAGTTGTTTTTCATTCCTTCGATTTTAGTTCTTAGTCTTGAATAATTCCCCCTTTTATTCTTGTATTGTTCATTTTTTTTACATTTTGTAGGCAAATGCTCATTGTATTTTTAATCATTTTTAATAATAAAAATGCCATTCTAAATTTCTTTTAGTTATATGTTTTTCTGTGCCATATATATTTTTAGTATGTCTCCTTTTCAGATAGTTTAGGTTTTAATGATAGACTTTTTGCTTCAGAGATTATTTCAGGAGTGTCTTAACTGGCATATTAATTTTTCATTTAAAGATTGACATTTTTTGCAAATTTATAAGCAGTTAAGGAGGCTAGTAAGATCTCAACTTTTTGGAATTGTAAATGTTATTTAATTTTGTAAATGCAAAGCAATACATAATCAATGGAAGGAATAAAATCATCTATGGAATTCTTTTTTTTTTAAGTTTATTTATTTAGTTTGGGAAAGAGACAGAGAAAGCAGAGGAGTGACAGAGAGAGGGGGAGAGAGAGGATCCCAAGTAGGCTCTGCACTGGTAGTAGAGCCTTACACAGGGCTCGAACTCACAAAACCGTGAGATCATGACCTGAGCTGGGAACCAAGAGTCCCATGCTTAACCCATTGAGCCACTCAGGAGCCCCTGAAATTCTTTTATTTGATCATCTACATCCTCTTTATCTGTGTCTATTGTCTACTTAATTTTTCCATTCTGAAAGTTTTATTGATAACTTCCTCTATAATTGTATGTTATCAAGCTTTATCTCCTGGAGTTTTTGCGTTATGTATTTGGCTGCCATTTTGTTTTTTTCATAAAGAAATATGTATTCATAATTCTTTACACATCATATCTTTCTTCTTCCAGTGTGATACATCGGCTTTGTGTTTAGCTCTGGCCTTGGCCATTCATCCTACTTTCGTTGTATTATATTTGTTTGACTTATCCTTGCTAGACTATTTCCTTAAAATTTTTCTTTGATAGTTTTCATTGAGCATACTACTTGAAAATATCTAGCAAACTGTGTATGTGTATGTGTATTTGTGAATAATATTCTGAAAACCCTCTTCAGAAAAAGATTTCATCCATTAGCATTTATCAGGTTGGCTAAAATATTTGGTTATGTTTCCTTCATCCTAATTTGTATTTTCTATTTATTAAACTGTCTACCATTTACTGATGTTGTCATTTGCTCCTTTTTGTGTCCTTAGTTTTGTTGGCTTAGACCATTTTGTCTTCAATATCCCCATTAATTTTGAAATTCTACTCTATTTTTGTATTACCTAACATATTACTCTCTCAACCATAACCATATTAGCTTGTCTTATTTTATCAATTAATATATCAGTTATTAAATAATAATTATAACCTTCCAGCTAGGGAGAAAAAACAAACTGCAAAGCAGTTATGTAATACTTTCTGTGGTATTTTCCTGGGGTTTTAATTAAAGCACCTTCTCTAACCCCAGCCCAAGTTCCTCAGCCTCATGGGCTAGTTCTTCCTTTAGTTGGTGTCACTCACATAGAATGCAGGGACTTTCTCTCTACAGAACATGGTGACCAGAGAGATCAAAACACCCACAGGCATTCTCATATCCTTCACCTTATCCTGACCTCCCCAGGATTTAAGTTTGCTAATTGAGTCCTCTTGCTTAAAAACTCTATCACAGTTGGTGGAGGTTGTGAACAGAAGTAGAAATTAGAAAATGTGTTCCAGATAGTAGGAGTATGGGGAGAGGGATTCCTTGTGGCCTCCATAAGGAAGCCCTTAAAGATCAACCTTATATCAGCCTTCATTCTCAAGATGAAAATGTGACAACAAATGGATCAACGGGGGTGAGAGGGTTATTGGCCGGAGAAATCCAAGGATAAGGCAGATCCCTGTCATACTACCAGGATTGCTATAGGCAGAATAATGTTCCCCCAACTAAAGATGTCCACATACTAATCCTCAGAATCTGTGCATATGTTAGGCTACATGGCAAAGGAGAATTAAAGTGGATGATGGACTTAAGATGGCTAATCATCCGACCATGAGATAGGAGAGATTATTCTGAATAATCTGGATGGGCCCAATGTAAGTGCCAGTGTCTTTATAAATAGGAGAGGGAGGCAAAGGGAAGAGAGTCGGAGACAGGGATGTGAAGCAGAGGTCAGAGAAATTTGGATTGAGAAAGACAATCCAGCATTGCTGGCTTTGACAATTTAGGATTGTGGGTATCCTTTAGAAAGCTGAAAGGTTAGGAGTCAGATTCTCTCTTAGAGCCTCCAAAAAGAAGCACAGCTCTGCCAACACCTTAACTGTAGCCCACTGAGACCAATTTCAGACATCTGAACTCAAAAGATGTAAGACAATATAGTTATAGTGTTTAAGCCACTGCGTTTGTGATAATTTGTTACAGCAGCCATAGGATACAAATGCAAGGGTGGAGACAGTTTCAGTCCAAAAAAATTGCATTCTTTCTCCCCATTAATTTTTAAGTCCCCAATCTCTTTTTTGCTCTGCTCTTACCTCCCTCAGCTTTCCCCCCTCACTTTCCTCCACCTCCTACCTTGGAGGTGGCCCTCCTCCAACTCCTCCCTCTCACGTCTCTCTTCCCCATTTTCTACCTGCCCATTAGACTCTTCCCCTTTCCTGTATCCTGTTTTTTTACCCACCATTCCATATTTTCTGTTTCCCACAAAATTCTCCTTCCTTGGAGGGAGGTGGAAGTCAGAAGCATGAAGAAGGCAGTGTAAGGACATCTGAATTCTCCTGTTGTACACTTTCTCTTTAGAAGGAAATTTCACTGAGCTCCAGTACTTGCCTTGAGAAATCAATGAATATCAACAACATTCCAACAAAGATCTACAGAACAATAGGAACAATGGATGGCTCATAGTAACCCAGCCACATGAAAGCCTCAATTCAGCTGCAGAGTGCTGGCATCTACTGACTCTTGATCTTACTGGAGACTGTTCCTCCATTAAGGAGTTTCTCAGAGTAGAGCTCTTAGAATGAGAAGATTTCTATCAAAAGGCACAACTCCATGAAGAATAGCTGAATATGTGGATCGAAATTCTGAAGCTTTCCTTTAATTAAAATATATATTAAATATGAAAACTCTATAAGAGCTAAACAGGGTAAACAATAAGCCAAGATAAGCTAAATTAGATGCTAACTACTGGGAAACTGCAGCCAAGTTTTACCTTTCATTTGTGTGAAATATTACACAAATTTTAAATAACTTTGATATTTGGGTCAAGGGGTCTATTTGAGTGAAAGAGACATGAAAAATGTTCAGTCTACTTTTTCATACTTTCTAGGTTTGATGAACTAGAGATATTTCATGTCTCTAAGGGAACTCTAAACAAGAATATGGCACATTCCCCAACTGTCTGTAAAGATTAAAAGGAAAGTAACTGAAATAGCTTATACTTTAATTCATATTTTATATCTCAAGCACTAGATGGAGGAAGAGCCAGAAAAATGCACATGACAGATTTTACCATAATCACAGAGACAGAGTGAACAGGAGATTTGGAGGAGATAATCAGACCCCACAAGCCAGAGTTGAAAGCAGACATTCAGGAAGGGAGCTGAGTTTTGTGAAACAGGTTGTTGGAGATCAAGGAGCAATTGGAATTAATCCTGCTAAAAGGTGTTCTTAAGTGAGTGGCTTTGTCACATTCAACTAAAGGTGGTATTAGTGAGTCCCAGAGGGAGGGATTTTAGGGGACTTGATCTCTAGCTTTGGCCTTGAAGATGAAGTCATGATTCTGAAGCATCACCTACCCCTAGAATAAAGTCTATATTTTTTATGACACGTCATAACCTGTTCCTGTCTATTCTTCCAGCTTCATCCTATATAAAGACTCTTTTCACAACACTTCAGCCATATTTGCTTTCTGTTTCAAAAACACAGTAATCTGAAATCTCACATTGATTCACTTGTTTGTATCTTCAATCAACAGAACAAAAGCTCTTTGAAAAGCAGAAAACTTATCTGTCCTGGTTACCTCTAAAACCCTCTGTGTGCTACAGTGGCTGACACGTTGTAAGCACTCAAGGCACGTTTGTCAAACAAATGAATAAATGGTATTCACCATGGCCAAGTAGTAAAGCACATGCCACATCTGAAGCCTTGAATATAAAATTTTTACTGTAACATGAGAGAAAATATATTATGAATTATTTTTCAAATTTGACAATAAAGTCTGTGACTATAGCTTTTTCTTCTCAGGAGAAGGTAGAAGTCTCTTTTGGTTTCTTCTGCATTTTCCAAATTAATCTTTTCCTGATCCTCACAATTATTAGTGAGTTTCTGTGTTCCCTTCTCTGCTTGCTTCCTTGTCCATTGCTAAAATTGTGGAGTGGCTACTTCAGATCTGTGCTGACCTTGTACTAATTGATATGCATCTAGGCAATGGGCAAATCATACCCCAAATTTAAAGCAGGGGGCTGGAGTTCAGCTCAGGAGGCAGGTTCTGTGGAAAGGATCGGGCATCAGGAAATGCCCGACCCCACCCACCCCCCCCCCGCCCCCCCGCAAAGGAACACTGGCAATCAGTTCTGGAAATCCAAGCACAGCTGTATAGAAAGGACCTAGCACTGCGTGATTCAGAGTTCCTTCTAAAGTACCTTTTGGGGATGGTGCTCCTCCAAGGCCACCTCTTATTTAACTTACACCACTGCTGATTCCACGACCCTTAAATAGTGGAGCAGAATGGTGTCCTCAGACCTGGGAGTGCATCTCCTTATAAGCAGCAGTTATGTCCAGGGGGAAATCTACTTGATAAATGAAGAGTGTCTATTCATCAAGGAAAAGAGGGGGAGAGAGAGAATGAGGAGGAAGGAACAGAAGAAGCAAAGGAATAGGAGAATGGGGAATAAAGGTGTAACAGCAAAGAAATAGAAAAAAAAAGAACAATGAGAATGAAATAAGAGAGGGGGAAAATATAAAACAAAAGAATATAAAATAAAGACAAGGGGGGCGCCTGGGTGGCTCAGTCGGTTCAGCGGCCGACTTCGGCTCAGGTCATGATCTCGCAGTCCGTGGGTTCGAGCCCCGTGTCAGGCTCTGTGCCGACAGCTCAGAGCCTGGAGCCTGATTCAGATTCTGTGTCTCCCTCTCTCTGACCCTCCCCCGTTCATGCTCTGTCTCTCTCTGTCTCAAAAATAAATAAACGTTAAAAAAATAAATAAAATAAAGACAAGGATTGAAAATTATTTAAGAAACAAAATTCAAACAACTAGAGAAGGTTGCAAATGTCCCAGGATTCCTGGTTCCCTCTATCTGTCTGGGTGATACCTATGGCTGCTTTTTGTCTTGATTGTTCTCTTTTTGTGATTTCCAGGGAGAACATGGAAACTTACCCAGAACTCTCAGTTGCTTTCAGGCACATATTTGGGGTTAAAAGATTAGATGAGAGTGTAAATGATATCCTAGATAATGCTCTAAAACTACTTCCAAGTTGTTTTCCAGGAATCTCAAGACCCTCAGGCCTGAGAGGAGCCTTACACAGGAAATCCTGATCAGACATTTCATTCATGAGAGACAAGTACAGACTCTTCCAGGACAGGGAAGTCCTAAAGTGGGGAAGACATTTATCAGTAGACCTCAAGTGGATACTCTTGCATGATTTACCACCCACCCCCTCCTTGAGGTATCAGGGGAAGAGTGAGGCTTTTAAGTAACCAACACACCTATGGGCATATCATGAAGTATGCCAGAGTTCTTCTAACTCCTGACCCCATGTCTGGAAGAGACACACTGGGGGTTGCGTTGATGGCCAGAGGGACAGAGGTAGGCAATCAGCCTTCCTGAAGGGTTCACCCACCTCTTGGTCATCTCATGTTTCCAGCTACCTCGTACTTCTGTCCATCCCAACCATGTTTCTAGACATTGAGCACCAACCACCTGGTGACCACAGGGGAAGCCATTTTGTTCACTATGACTGGAGGAACCATATTATTCATTACCCAAGATAGAGGATTTTTGAGAGTAGGGAAGTGTGCTATTGATAATTACACCAGGATAACAAGTGTAAACAGAATCATCCTAGGCAAACCATGATACACAGTCACACTATGCATAATGCTTCTTTGGATTGGATCGAAGGTTGGTATCAGATGTTAGCTAGGCCAATCGAAGTCTTTTTCTAGGGATTTTATAACTGGTGGTATGTATGGCTGTTCTTTTTCTGGTGAATAAAATTAATAATGCCAACCTGCCAGTGGTCATGTTTTCACAAAGTGTCTTGCAGAGACTAAGGGTATAGATATGGGGACAGAGGAAAAAAAAGAAAACCTTAGAATAACACATGAGCTGCACACGTGGCACCAAGATCCCTCCATCTTACATCCATGATGCCTCCTATGTTCCTTTCTCTGTATATCAACTTTCCCTTTGGAGAAGAGGGGAAGGTAAAAAATACCATAAATGTGTCTCAAAAGACTGACTTTATACTCATCAACACCTACAGTCACTTGGAGCTTAAATACCAATGACCTCCAATTTAACCTGAGCCCTCTCTTATATCCATCAATTCAACATAGAACAAAAATGTATTGAAAGCCTATTATGCTCTACCTCTGGTTCTCTTCCTAGAGTCACAGTAATGTCACTATCCAATTCACCTCAAACAGAAATCTCCTATTCCTCCCTTCTTTCACTAGTAACATTTGTCAGATAAACACTCTTGAGTCTACCCCCAAAAAATCTCAGCAGTTCTCAACACCTATTGTTGGGACATAGTACAATAGCAGCTCAGTACCTGCTCAGTACCCTTATAAGTATCCTGAGGGCAGAAAGGCTTTGTTTGTTATACACTACTGTGCCTCCAGGGTTTTGCATAGTGCTTGGCCCAGGGTAGGCTTCAACATATCCTTTTGTTGATCAAAGGAACATATCTGATTATGTAAATTACCTTAATTGTTGTTCTGTTTTCTATAGGAAAAAAAAACTACATCATTTATGAATGAATCCCAGCTTGCCTGTCCATTTTCACCTTCTACAGCTAGATCTAGTAACTCTGAACTATTTCTATACCTGCACTGTTCTTCCAAAATCTGACATTATTTAAAACTTGCTTTGTTGAATGTTTAGTTCATGTTGCGGAAAGAATTTCATCTTGAGGATGAAGCTGAAATATCATCTCCATTATGCAGATCTTCTTGAATCTATAACTGTATTCACCTATTATAGCACCTATAACTGTGTATTGTCATTATCTTCTTACAATACTGTCTCACTTACTGTGAATTTCTCCAGACAAGAATTCTGATTCCTCCCATTGCTAGCTGCCCAACACTTGCTACCGTACTAGGCATAAAAGTAGGAGCACAATAAATCTAATTGAAAAGAGGACATGAGACATCTACCGCTTTATTTCTAAACATAAAGGTTGCAGGCATTGATCCCATGGATCTATGACCTCAATAAATCATTGGCTAGAGAAACACTACTTATTAAGAGCTAATAGAAATCATAATGATCACTCATATAGTATACCCAAAGGTGCCTTAAAAGTCTTCAGTTGCTGAGTGCTTATATATATGGAGTAGTTATATTTTTCCATCATCATTTGAGCTCAAAGAAATGTGCCTCACAACACGTTATAATTAGTTGTATGTTAATATACACACATACACATACTCTCTCATACAGAGCGGGTTTAATCTAATTTATTGTTTTTTTTTAAATATCAAAGACGAAATAATTCCTATATTACACAAACCATTTCAAAGTATATTTGAAAGATTAAGGCTGATTTGTTCCCTTGTTATGAAGCAAATCTGACTTTAATTGTCAAATATGATAAGAACAACAACAACAAAAAAGAACATTATATTCTCACCTAACTTATGACAAACAATGCAAAACTATTTTTCAAGGTTATCTTAACCAACTTAAAACCTTATTTATCTACCATGATCAAAATCACTTATTCTACAAATAGAAGGCTGCTTTAACACAAGCACACTATAATAATGAAATTTAAGTCCTGTATGCCAATTTTCTCATCACTAAAGTGGGAATATTATCTCATGCATATACACCTTGTTTTTTTTTAATGAGAATTCAGTGAGTTAGTATATGCAAAGTCCATTAAACAGTGCCTAGCACTTATTAACTTCTATATAAATATTAGCAGTCATCATTAATAGTAGTAACAGTAGTCATAGTTGTAAACACCAACGTGTGTCATGCACTGTTCGAATTAATTTGCACATATTAATTACACGTGTCAATTATCTTGCTTATGTTATTTAATCCTTTCAATAACTCACTGAGGTAGGTATTAATGCATTCTCTTTCTAAAAGAAGGGGAAAATAAGGCTAAAATGCATTAATTAAACATACTTTCTGAATTAAAGACCTGCAAAGGCACTTTCTCACAGCTGGAGAGTGCTAAAACGGGATCTGAATCCATGCAAGTCTCTCCCTGGAAGTTCATACTTGGCCATCCAGTTACAGTGTCTCTCACAGCAGAAGGGCACTGAGGAGGGCACCTGCTGGGGTGAGCACTGGGTGTTGTATGGAAACCAATTTGACAATAAATTTCATATTGAAAAAAAGAAAAAAAAGAAAAAAGGAAAAAAAATTACTACTATAAAAAAAAAGAACTGAGCCTCCCATACGTTAAAACCTTACTATGTGTATTTGTTTTACTCTCCAAATAATATTATATAATGCTAATTTTCATAGTAATATGTGACATTGTAAAGTATAGGTTTATTTCATATTTGATGCCATCTATGTATATATTGCATGTAAAACAATTCTTAAATAATACATAAAAGGATAAATTGCAGTTGTAAAATGTGGAAGTAAATATTATATTCTGTCCATTATAAATCACATAAAATTAAAAGTAAAAGAGATGAAGATGAAATACCCAATGTTTATATTTCAAATGTATTTTACACATTAAATATATATAAAAACTATTCACAATAATTTTCCCATAAATAATAAAATTGTAATAGAAGCAATGTGTGTGGCTATGTGTCATTTTTAAATAATATTTGTTTCACTACTGGTGATGTAGAAATTCCAAAGTCTGGTTCTAAGTTCAGTTTATTTTGACCCTCGGTTTAATGCTTGTAGTATCTGAAAAAGAGAGCTCACAAACATTCATGAATCTAAATGAAGAAGGTCATCATTGGCTGTGCATAGTTGATCACAGCATCAGTTTTCAGTCCAATTATGCAGTGGTATTTGTAGAAATTGGATTTGTGTATTTCCACGATTCCTGAAGTCAATCAGTAATTCCTACACACTAATGAGAAGATATTTCATTTTGATATTTTAATAAATTTGCTCAACATCCATTGAAATTATGTATTTGGAAAAATCCTGAACATGTAAAAAATTGAGCTGTATGTTTTGTGTGTGTATGGCTGTGTTCACTTTGTGTGTGTATGCCTGTGTTCAAACATAAAATATTTTAAAATTTTACTTGATTTCTTTAATTCACTTAGTAGCTATACTTGTTTATTTTGTGTTTTTAATGGTTGCTTTGGGGTTTACAATATGCATCTTTAACTTCACACAGTCAGCCTTCAAGTAACATCATAACACTTGACACGTTGTGTAACAGCCTTATAACAGTACACTTCCGTTTTCCCTTTACTGGACTTTGTGCTATTGTTATCACACTTTTATTTCTACACGTTATAAACCATATAATACATTGTCTTTGCTTTAAATAGTCAATTATCTTATAAAGAGATTTTTATAAAACTAGAAAATCTTTTGCATTTATCCACCTATGTGACCATTTCAGTGGTATTCATTATTTCGTGGAGATCTAAATTCCATCTCACATTTTTCCTTCTGTCAGAAGGACTTCCTTTAATATTTCTTATAGTGTAGATCTGCTGCTCATAAATTCTTTAGGTTCTGTATGCTCTGAAAAAAATCTTTATTTTACCTTCAACATTGCAGAATATCTTATTAGGCATTGAATTCTAGGTTGACAGTTTTGTTTTGTTTCTTTCAGTACTTTAAAGATATTTCTCCACTGTCTTCTGCCTTATATTATTTCTAAGAAGTCTAATGTATTTTTTCTCTCTTTTAAGGTTCATGTATTTATGTCTTATCTAAGAAATCTGTCTAATCCAAGTTGCTAAGATCTAAATGTAAAACTTAAACCTATAAACCTCCTGGAAGAAAATATAGGAGAAAATATTGTGACCCAATTTTCCTTTGCATTTCAAGTCACTACTAGCCAAGTAATGAAAAGACAAGTCACACAAAGTAGGAGAATATATTTATAACACAAATATCTTTATCCAAAATATGTAAAGGACATTTCAATATAAAACAAGCAAAAAAAAAAAGTTCAAAAAATCAGGGGAAAGATTAAAATAGAAATTTACCAAAGAAGATATATGAAGAGCAAATAAGCAGGAGAAAAGATTAACAATAAAATTAAGTATTAGGGAAATTCAAATCATGACCACAATGAGTCACTGCTACTACACTGTCACTAGAAATGCTAAACTAGAAAAGACTCACACTACCAGCTTTGCTAATGATTTGGAGTAATGGGCACAATAATTTGTTGTTAGTGAGAATGCAATTTGATAATTTTTTATAAAGTTAAATACATGCTTTCAATAGTAGACCCAGGAATCCTGCTCCAAAAGAAATGAAACGTATGTCCACATGAAATCTTGCATGCAAAATTTTGTAGAAGCTTTATCAAAAATAACCTCAAATTGGAAATAACTCAAATTTCTCTACAACTGACAGGTGAGAGTAAATTTAGCATATCCATACAATAAACAAGAATGATACATGCAGCTGTATGAATAACTCTCAAAAACGTTATTTTATTGTATTTTATTATTCTCTTAATGTTTATTTATCTTTGAAAGAGACAGAGAGTGTGAGGAGGGGCAGGGGAGGGGCAGAGAGAGAGACACAGAACTCGAAGTGGGCTCTGAGTGTCTGTGCTAACAGCACAGAGCCCGCATGAACTGTGAGATCATGACCTGAGCTGAAGTCAGACGCTTAACCGACTGAGCTACCCAGGCACCCCTCAAAATCATTATTTTAAATGAAAGAGGTTAATAAGAATAAATAATTGAAAATTATAAACACAAATATATAAATTAATTTGTTGCTATCAAACTCAAATTAGAAACGTTCAAAAAAAAAAAGATGTGAATAAGGAGCTGATTAAATTCGGGAAATAAAATTAAATAAGCAGAGCTATCATCTCAGTAACAAAGACTAAATTACATGATGCCCAAAGGACAGTGAATTTATACAATAAAGAGGATATTGAAGAAATTAATGAAAATTTCCAAAAATAAAAAAATGAAATAAAGAGGTAAAAATGATCAGAGAGAAAGTGATACACACAAGAGCTAAGCAAAGATGTTCAAACATAAGTAGGTAGGTAGGTAGGTAGGTCCTTGGGGGGCCTAAGGAAAATGATAACAGATAAAAATAATAATTTACATAAAGGACTGAAGAAAATTAAAAATGGTTATTCTGAGGGAAAATATAGGAGAAATGTTTATTATTTAAATACTTTAAATGCATAATTGACTATTTAAACAAATACAATAACATGCGGGTGAGAGGTTATAACATACGTAGAAGTAAAATGAATGACAACAAGTAAAAAAATCAGAGAGTGGAGGAATGGAAGTCGATTTTTATTAGGCTTTCGTACCACACAGAAAATGGTGTGTCACTTGAAGGTAGGCAGTATTAAAGGAAAAATGTACACTTCTAACTCTAGAGCAGCTGGAGAATAACAAATCAAATAGCAAATAACAAATCAAAGAATTATAGCTAGTAGGCCAGCAAGGAGCAAAATAGAATCACAAATAATATTCAGTTTCGAAAGGAATAGAGGAAAAAAAGATGGGAAAAATAGAAAACAAGTAACAAGATGGTAAGTGTAAACCTAAGCATATGAATAAATACTTTCAATTTTGGGACTCCTGAGTTTGCTCAGTCAGTTAAGCGTCGGACTCTTGATAGCTGCTCAGGTCATGATCTCATGGTTTGTGAGCTCGAGCTCCATATCAGGCTCTGCACTGTTAGCTCAGAGCCCACTTGGGGTTCTCTCTCTGTCCCTCTCTCTCTCTCTGCCCTTCCCTTGTGCTTACTCCTCTCTCTCTCTCTCTCTCTCAAAATAAATAAATAAACTGGGGTGCCAGGTTGGCTCAGTCGGTTAAGCGTCTGACTTCAGCTCAGGTCATGCTCTCACAGCTCTGAGTTCGAGCCCCACATCAAGCTCTGTGCTGACAGCTCAGAGCCTGGAGCCTGCTTCGGATTCTGTGCTCCCTCTCTCTCTGCCCCTAACCCTCTCACATTCTGTCTCTGTCTCTCTCAAAAATAAATAAACATTAAAAATTTTTTTAAATAAATAAGTAAGCTTAAAAAAAAGGTCTAAACCAATATATCTCCCAAATACAAAGCAGCAATCATCAGATTGATTTAAAAAGCAATGTAGAAATACTAGATACAAAAACTCACTTTAAAAAATCATTAAACAAACAGGTAAAAGTAAAGGGATGAATAAATATACCATGGTCAAACTAAATAAAAGAAAGCTGGAGTAGGTATATTAATATTGGGTAAAGCAGATTTCAGAGCAAAGAATATTACCAGTAATAAATAAATGCATTTCCTCATGATAAAGCAGTCAATTCATCAAGGGAAAGTATAATTCTAAATGTTTATGCACCTAATAGAGGTGCTCCAACATACATGAAGCAAAAATTGATGCAACTATAAATCCACAATTACAGTCAAAGACTTCAAGGCCCTTGTTTCAATAATTGATAGGACAACTAGACAGGAATTCTGTGAAGGACATAGAAGAATTGAGTGACCCTAGCAATAATTTGACCTGATTGAAATACATATAACACTTTACCCCACAACAAAAAAGCGTGCATGCTTTTCAAGTACATGTGAAGCAATTACCAAGATAGCCCATATTCTGGGTCACAAAGTTAGTCTCAATAAATTTTAAATGACTTTAGTTATACAAAGTATGTTCTATGGCCACAATGGAATTAAATGTGACATCAATAACAAAGAATTAACTAATACACTTCTAAATAGTAAATGAGTCGAAGTGGTAATCAGAAGGGAAGTTAGGACTCATTCTGAAATTAACAAAAATTAAAATACAACATAGAATTTGTGAGATACTTCCAAAGCAGGGCTTAGAAAGAAATTTATAGCACTAAACATTTATATATTTTTAAAATTTTTTTAATGTTTTTATTTATTTTTGAGACAGAGAGAGACAGAGCATGAGCAGGGGAGGGACAGAGAGAAAGGGAGACACAGAATCTGAAGCAGGCTCCAGGCTCTGAGGTGTCAGCACAGAGCCCGATGCAGGGCTCGAACTCACGAGCTGTGAGATCATGACCTGAGCCGAAGTCAGACACTTAACCGACTGAGCCACCCAGGCGCCCCTAAACATTTATATTTTAAAAGGACAAAGGTCTTAAATCAATGACCTCAACTTCCACTTCAGGAAAATTGAAGAAGGAAAAGAAGGAGGAAGAAAAGGAGGAGGAGGAGAGGAAAAGAAGAAGAAGAAGAAGAAGAAATAAAGCCCAAGATAAGCATGATAAAGTTTTGTAGTTTTTAAAATATTTAATTATATACCTACCACATGATCCAACAATACCCATTCTAAGTATTTACTCAAGAGAAATTAAAGCATATTTTTTTACACAAATGTTTATGGTAGGTTCGTTTGTAATGGCCCCCAAATGGAAAAAACCTAAATGTCCATTAACAGGTTAATAAATAAATAAATTGTTGTATGTCAATGCAAGAGTGAGTATTCAGCAATAAACAGCAACAGCATGAATAAATTTCACAATGATTATGCTGAAGGAACGGAGCAAAAATAAAAAAAAAAAGAGAGAGACAAAAAAATCCCTACATTTATATATTGTATAATAAATATTGAACAAATAAACTGATAACCAATGACAGAAAGCATGTCAATAACAGAAATAAATGGTGACAAAAAGCCTAAGGAGGACAGTGGATCTGAGGGAGAGGGATTACCAAGGGGTTGGAGGAAACTTTTAAAAGGGATAGATATGTTCATTTTTTTTTTATTGTGGTAGTGGTTTCATATACGTATACGTATAAACATATGTCAAAAGTTATCAAATTTTGAAGTTTATCATATATCATTAAACTCCAAAAAAACCTTATATATATATTACAAAACTGGGAAAAACAGGAAACTATTGTCATGTCTTGGAGTAAGTAAAGATGTTTTCAGATTAACCTCAAAGACACACTTTAAAAAGTGAAAAGATAAGACTCTTTGCAACACATATATCCAACAAAAAGACTTGTATCCAAAAAAAAGAATTCTTACAAATCATTAAGAAAATTTTGACAATTCTATGTTTAAAAAAACACCAGCAAAAGTAATTTTACTGATACTACCATGGCAAAGTAAATTCCCTGCTTGAGCCAAACATCCTAGAGATCATAAATATAAATAACGGGCAAAATACAAAAAATAAAGTAGTTTATCTGGCTGAAAACCTGGGAACAAAGTTTGAATGACCCACAGCTACTAAAACCAGAGTGGGGAAACCTGCAAAAGAAAGTCAGAGTCATGAGCAGCTTAAAGAGAAAGAACCATAAAGGAGACCTAAGATAATACCCACATTTACTGCTGACATGCAGTCATTAGCTCGGGAATAAGCAAGAGATCCACTTCAGTTCAATGCGACACAAGGGATATATCTGAGAGGGGAGAGGAGTTATTTTTGAAAAGTCTCCTCAATCTTAAGAAAGAGTCACTGGAAATCCAAGCTCATTCATTAGCTGGGGATTGTCATACGGAGATGGGAGGCTTGGAGTGGCTTCGACAGGCTTCCCTTCCACATCAAGTGGACACCAAGAGGAAAGCAAAGCCAAGAGAATGCCAGAGATATGCAGCCAGAGCCCTGATGAACAGAGCAGTTACCTGACTCAAGAAATCTGCTTCATGAAATAAGCCAGTCTGAATTGTTTTTTCTGTTCTCTGCGGCTTAAAACATTAAAACAGATATAGGCTCTGACAAGATCAAGTCTGTAGAATTGTGGGAATGATGGCCTCACCACAGAACACAGGGACTCTGCTTTGTGACTTCTCCCTTGTAAAATTGTCCATGGGTGCCTCTCAATATACCTAAATTAGCAAACAAGGTACAAGTGATAAAAAATGTTTCAAGTCAATGTTGACAAGACTGTGGGGGAACAGGAACAGTTGCGCGTTGCTTTTGGCATAGCAAATTGGTTCAATCTTTCTGAGGAGAAATCTGCTGCTGTGTAATAAGACCTTTAAAATTGTTCACAGTTTTGACCCAGAAATTCTACTTCTGTGATTATATCGCACAGAAATCCTCCTGAATAAAAGTAAACAAAAATTTAGGTATTCATAGAAATACAATTGGAAATAGAAAAGGAAAACCTGGCAAATAATCCAATTACTGCAAATGGAGAGGATGATAAGTCAACATAAAGAAACATCGTTGCCTTTCCAAGTAAGAAAAAAAAAATATATTAAGACTCTGTCCAGCTTGGAATAAATATAAAATAAAGTGAAATGAAAACGGTAGAACACAAAATGGTAAGAACATATTATTCTCTAGAACTCAGCCTCTCTTCATATGCTCAAAAACTATAAAATCAAATCATCTTCCCCAGATATGGGGAAGGTTACTCCCCCATACACATACATACACCCCTTACTATTTCCAAACAACTGACATAATGGCAGAAAATCTGAGCAACCTCATATGTGAAACACTGCACTTAGCAATGGAGACACAAAGAAGAAAAGGATAAATAGGTATCTTCATAAACCAAGTGGAGTGTGGAACACAGCAGACCAGCAAGAGAACATGAGAATGAACAAGATATTTGCTGGTTATGATCAGTTTGGTGGCCATAAGTGTGGCAATGGGGAGTGTGTAACTGGTGAATGCGTTGGGGTTCCTCTGGATTGGGTGGTAAGGAAACAATTCAGCCGAGGAAAAGATATTTAGGCTGATAGTTGAGGAATAGAAAGAAGCCTTTCAGAGAGCTAGGAGAAGAGGTTGTATGTACAACCATCAACCAATGTGAAGGCCTGAGGTCACGAAGGTCTTAGCATGTTTCAGGAACAGAAAAGGGGCCATTGTGGCCAAAGCATGTGCCACTCCAGGATGGAAGAGAGATATGATGATCTTTGACCAGTGGCCGGGAGACAGATCATGCAGGGCCTTCCTGCAGTGGTGAAGAATTGGATTTATATTAAGTGTAATGGAGACCACTGTGGGGGAGGGAATGATCAAATTTATTTTTAAAGGGATCACTCTAGCTGCTGCATCGGGATTGAATTATAGGGTCCCATGTTTGGAATAAGGGAGATGGTGAGTAGGCCACAGACATGCCCTAATGAAATATGACAGGTGGTTTAGACCAGGGCAGCAGCAATGGCACTTACAGAAGCAGAGGTATGTTTTAGAAGTAGTATCAGCAGAACAGATGAACGTATTCAGGATGGGAGCAAAGAGGGGCGCCAGTTAAGCATCCAACTTTGGCTCAGGTCATGATCTCACAGCTTGTGGGTTCGAACCCTGCATCGGGCTCTGTGCTGACAGCTCAGGAGCCTGGAGCCTGCTTTGGATTCTGTGTCTCCCTCTCTGCCTCTCCTTCTCCTCCTCTCTCTCTCTCTCTCTTTCTCTCTCTCTCTCAAAAATAAACGTTAAAAAAATCTTTTTAAGATTGGAGCAGAGAACAGAAGACTCAACAATGCCAGATCCTAGGAATGGTAGGGGACATTCCAAATGAAGGATCCTATGTGATCTCCAAATGAAGTATACAAGCAGACTAGGGCACTGTATCAGGAAGGCACATGATGAAAAGCATGAACCAAGACAAGAAGACAACAGAGTCTGGAACTGGGGAGTCAAAGCCCAGGATGAACAGGAAGACATGGATCCTATTAAAACGAGTTAGGAACTGGGGTCTGTGGTTCCTGCTGCAGTGAGCAGAGACACTGGCTGAGGCAAGCTGTTGGTCTTTGGATTGAGTCCTTGTCCATGACTCCATCTTCAACCTTTGTGCTGAAAGCTTTCAAATCTATATCTCTAGCCCGGAACTCTCTCTGAAGACCTGGACTGAAATAGACAACATTCTCTGGGACATCTTTATTTGGCTGCTCTCCTGGCATCTGATAATTTACTTGCACAAAAGAGAATTAGCATCTTCTATCACTTTACACCCCACTGCTCCTCCTATGCACCCTCCTTCACTTAACAGGATCACCTTGCACTGCTAGAGTTTTCTGTCATTTCAAAGAATAGTAATGTCCAATGAATAGATCATGTAAAATGTGGCATTGCTTGTCTCCCTGTGAAGTCCTCTCTGATCTCAGATCTTTCCTAGGAAACAGCAGTCATTCTCTTCCATTTCCTATTTTGAAAACTGGTATCTCTTTGTTACCTCCTACCATTTTTTAAGTTATCTGTAGACTATCTCTACTCACATCATTCATCTTTGTATTCCCAGAATCTAAGTGACTGAAGTACATTAGATATTAGATGCTCAATACCTATTTGCAGAATTAATGGATACATGCAAATCCACGCAATAGCAGGCAAGGCTATGAATCAAAAATGAAACATTGCATTTGGCAGAAATAGAACATCCTGGGGAATGGAGCTGCCTGAGAAAGACTTAGAAGAGGCTCTTATTGCAGCCATTCCATGCCTTATCCTGTGTCATATGGATTCCAATGTACCAGTTAGGGCTCAGCCAGAGAAGCAGAACTGTAGGGGTATGGATGTCCTGCAGAAGTCAGGGCACCTTGTTATGGAACTAAATGCACACCTGGCCCCAAGAGCCAGAGAAGCGAAGGAGGCTCCAGGGGAAGGTAGAGCAATGGCAGACTTAGCTGAAGTCAAGGGGAGTCGTTTGATCAGCAACAATGTGTGTGAGCTGCCAGATGTCTGCTGCTTCCTTTCTACACCCCAATATTTCAGGAACCTCCCTGAGGCCCATCCTAATGGCAAACACAGATGAAAGGGAATTTGGGGAAGTCTAGTCACATTGACACCTTCTTACAAAGTCACACTCTCAGAAATGTTGATGTTAAAGAAAAGGATCCTGGAAGCTCTGAGGTTTGATTACTCCTATTGTAGCTTGATACCTGATGCATCAAAACAACACTGGGTTTCTTGGGATAATTCCTTGGTCAATCCGTTTACTCTTTATAAGAAACACTTAAATCTTGGGCTTAAGCTGTAACAGCCTCTATTAATCCATTCAAGTGCAAAGTCAAGTTTGACAGAGCCCTTGGAAAAGTTGAAGGCCAGCTGGCCCTGGCTCAGAGAACAATCCAGTGTCCCAGTGCACTGTGGAGCAGGAATAGCCAAGTCCAATCCTACTGCTAGGTTTTGCTTTACTAATATCTATTGAGGATTATCTTATTGATTAACAATAGGTAGATAGATGGACAAATGGGTCCACATCTAATTATTCACATAGTTCACAGTATCAATAATATTTTGAAAGTGCTAAGAATTATGACCATTCTGAGTTCAGAATTTTTCATGAATATCTTCACACAGAGAACCATATGTAAAAAAATAAACAGTGTCCTCAGCAACATTCTGACAGCACTCACAGTAATAAGTTTCACAGGGTTATTCCTTATAGTGTCCTTAAATTTAATCAAATGGTACCACACAAAAGCACAGTTTAATAAAGTGGTTTATAGGGATTCAATATGATGTACCTGAGTTGGAACAGCATTTTAATATATTAAATAGTGTGTCTCTTTTTTCTTTTTTTTCCTGATGCTATTTTTTATTCCCTGGCCTTCCCCAGTTAAGCCTCAGAGAAGGGTTATTAGAACTTAATAAAGCTTCAAAACCTTAATCCTAAGAGGGCACAGGGCATCAAAAGAAAAAGAAAAGAAAAGCATGTTTGGTCTGAACATGGATTCCACTTCCAGCCACATGCTATCCAAGGTTCCCCAGGTCATGGAAAGGAAAAAGGTTAAGAAGGACATGGCCTGGAATAGAGGTTGATGAAGTTGCATTTGAGGTGACTAGACCTCAAGGGAACAAAGAGGCAGAAAAGGAAACACTGAATCAGTCAGAACAGGTTAGGACATTCTGCAGTAACAAACAGACACTAAACTACTAAACATAAACAAAAATATAAACATATATATACATATATGCCTATCAAGGGTCATTCAAGTTATTCACACGTAGCTGATTGAGCAGCTACCATCTTAAATGTGGCCAGTTGCCGTGTCAGAGGAAGAGAAATCAGAATTATCTTCCTTTGAATTCTCAAACTGAGAATTAAATGCTCCAGCCAGGATGTTATATATTCCATATTCATACTTAGAACTCACTGGCCAGAGTTTGTCATATAGTCCTGCCCAACCTCAATGGTCCAGAGATGCCATTCTCCACATGCCTGGAAAGAGGAGACGAGTGGCTATCTGTGAGAAACATTAATGTTAGCATCAAGAAAAGCCCCAGTCTTCATCTGAAAGAGAATCATGAAAGCGCATCTTGAGCCCACCTGCCAAGATTTACTGTGATAATTTTAATTAGTTTTATGTTTCAATTTGATTTCACTAAAGGTTGCCCAGATTACTGGTAAAACATTGTTTCTGGTGTGTCTGTCAGGATGCTTCTGGAAGAGATTAGTGTTTGAATCTTTAGACTGAGTAAAGAAGATCCACCCTCACCAATGTGGATGGACATCATTGAATCCATTAAGTACCCGAACAGAACAAAAAGGAAGAACAAATTATCTCTTTCTCTTCTTAAGCTGGTATATCCATATTCTCCTCTCCTCAGACATCTGAGCTCCTGGTTCTCCAGCCTTTAGACTGTGGAATTTATACCAGTGGCTCCCCTGCTTCTCAGGCCTTCAGCCTTAGACGGGGTTTACACCGTTGATTCCTCTAGTTCTTTGGCCTTTGGGCTTGGACTGAATTATATTGATGGTTTTCCTGGTTCTCTGATTTGCAGATAACAGATTATGGGACTTCTCAGCCTCTATAATTACATTAGCTAAGTTCTACAATACATCTCTCTCTTTCAGATAAGAAGATATAGATAGATATATTTATAGATAGATAGATAGATAGATAGATATATTCTTATCCAAAAGGGAGAGATGTATTACAGAAGTTGGCTCATGTAATTATAGATATAGTTGGCTACATGGAATTACAGATATAGATATAGATATAGATAGATATCTATATACATATAGATCTATATCTATATAGATCTATATCTATCTATATCTATATA